>NW_016108077.1:449226-461125 GCF_001604975.1 Cebus imitator | reverse complement strand
AAAAAAAAAAAAAAAAAGAAAAAAAGAAAATGGGGTTTTGGCCAGGCGCGGTGATTCACGCCTGTAGTCCCAGCACTTTGGGAGATCAAGGTGGGCGGATCACGAGGTCAGGAGTTCAAGACTAGCCTAGCCATGATGAAACCCTGTCTCTACTAAATAAAATACAAAAAATTAGCCAGGCGTGGTGGGCCTGTAGTCCCAGCTACTCAGGAGGCTGAGGCAGGGGAATCTCTTGAACCCGGCAGATGGAGGTTGCAGTGAGCCAAGATTGCACCACTGCCATCCAGCCTGGCAACAGAGCAAGACTCCTTCTCAAAAATAAATAAATAAATAAATAAATAAATAAATAAATAATGGGGTTTTGAAATTTTGTCTGCAAGGTCAGCTGTAAACGAATGAAACTTTGTCTTTCAAAATAAGGAACAAGCAGGCAGAATTATACAGTGACGAACGCTTGAGCCTGGAACGCTCTGGAAGGTGTGAGAAGGGACCTCTGATTAGTTCACTCTGGCCTCAGAATTCTTCCTGGAAAAATGGCCTTCCCGCCACGCCACCGCAGTGTCCTGAGAGCCACATAATGGGGAGGTGCTGAGTTCAACAGGAGGAACCCAAGTGCTGAGGTCTGCTCTTAATTAATGCTTCAGAGCCAAAGCACACCTTCTTCAGAGGGACAAAGGGGACAGCAGGCTTCTCCGTCAGGGCAGCGGCTGCCCCATGGTGGTGACAAGCCAGTGGAGGGGGCAGCTCGGCTTTCTGAAATGGCCACAGGTCTGGGCAGGGGGGTGAGTTTCCTGCCTCAGCCCGACTCACTGAAGAATGTGCCTGGGCACCTGGAATCGGGAGGCTTTGATTTAAAAAGAAAAAAAAAAAAAGGGAAAAAGGACCAAGAGGGAGAGAGTTGCAAGGATGGATAAACCCACAGCACTCCCTAGAAAAATGAAAACAGCCCACTGGCCCGCCAAGACGGGGCCATTAGGATGGGCAGCTCGATTTTTAATCCCTTCCTAAGGGTTTATTTTCTCCTATTACATTGTAATTTAATGTAAACGGATTGCAGCAATCAGGGGTATATTCTCCTCAACAATAAAGCTGCATGTAACATTTTCACATTGTACTCAAATGTAATAAAAATACTGACCCACGCTGGGATATTTGTACGACTGCACTTTTGTCTGCCTGCCTTCTTTGTGTTGGTCTCTCTCCATGCCTTTATGTTCACCGGCATCAATATTTATTAGAGATGTTAAGCTATTAGTGGGCACGGTGTGGTTGCCTAATTCTGCAGAGCACCCAATTTGAACACACTGGCTCTAAATAAACGCCTCCTCGTGATGATCATGATAATGATCCCAGCAGCAGCACCGGGTCTTGTAAACTAGGACTCAAGTTGAGGTGAAAACCTACAAACATTTAGGATCTTAGGAGGGCAGAATCGAGCTGAATGACCTTCCCAACTCTGCTTTTTCACTTTTCAAGGTCTGGTTCCAGGTCCCTGAGACCTGCCCTGAGTTCCCTTCCTGAAAATCTGAACTCTGCTGGGCAATGCAGCTCACTCAAAAACTTATGGGGGTGGTGACCCATCACAATGTCTGTCTGATTTGTGCATGCATGCTTGTGTGTGTGTGTGTGTAACAATAAGACCTAACCTTTCCCAAGAGCCTTCCTTACGTCAGGTGCTGTGCTAAGCTGCCTGCCCCTGTGCGTTCATCTCTATCTGCATTTATAAATGTGTGTACATATACCATCTCCCCAGCTAAATAGTAAATGGTTAACTCCTGTGAAACGCAGCAACGCTGAATTCTAACCCTGTTTCTATGCCCCCAAGAAAGCTTAGGGTGGTGCTGGGCACTTAGTAAACCTCCAACAAATATTTCTTGGCTGCAAAAAGTCCTAAGAAATCAGTAGAGCTCACTTTGGAAGGAACACTGAATGAAATGA
The DNA here is from genome assembly GCF_001604975.1 of Cebus imitator. Lineage (NCBI taxonomy): Eukaryota > Metazoa > Chordata > Mammalia > Primates > Cebidae > Cebus > Cebus imitator. The sequence continues at coordinate 459,187 of NW_016108077.1, read as the reverse complement.
TACTGGAATCTGATTCATCTGTGAACACTTTTTGACTGCCTGCTATACAAGATGTTACCAACCTGAATTGTCATTGGTTAATTAACCGTATGTTGTGGCCAAAAGAACATGGGGCTGGAAGCCAGGAGAGACCCGAGTCTCATCCCCCTTCTGCCACCAGGTGAGGATAGCACCTCAGATGAGTCTGTTCCCCTCACTGGGCCTTGATCTCCTCCAAAAAGGAGGTGGACTAGATAGGTGTCTGTAAGATTCCTTCCAGCCCCAAAGGCTGTGTCTATTCTGTGATTCTATTTTACAAATGCATGCACTTCTTATTGGTGACATAAAACCCCACAGAAAAACAAAGTCAGTAATAAATTATGAAAAAATCCAGTGCCGCAATCATTTGCACTTTCTAAGGGTGTTCGATTCCATAAATTCCACCCCTGTACACAGGCAGCCTCTCCAGGGTGACAGAAGATTCAAGGCTGTCAGGGGCGCAAACCAAGCAGTCTCTCCCTATAATTGTATTGACAGGTTATCAGCTGAGTTCTGATGGCAGGAAAGGTGCCACCCTGACAGGTTTTGTGAAGGAGTCTTGAAGGCTATTGTAGCAGGATTCTATGTGGAGTCACAGAATTCTGGGGAAATGAGAATCAAGCAGGGAGAAGCTTGGTTCTTTCTCTATTTAATTTTATTCTTCCCAGAGAGTCACATTTGAAGGAAAACTGGCCAACCGTACATCACTGTCTGCACGAGGGTAGAAACCTTTTTAATGGAAAATAGAGACATCGTTTGTGGCCACATAAAGCACCGGCTTGATTCAATCACTCCCATTAAATAACCAGTTGACTTGGTTTTAAATGAGGCAAATGGTTGTTGAGCATTTGTAAATACCTGCTTGGATGTCTCCGTTTTTCACTTTTCAGTTGCTTACTGTGGTATCTTGCAGACGTGTTCTTGAATAACTGATTTGTACACAGCTTGGTAAATTCTTTGGATGTGAAATAACACTGCTAGATTTGTTCAGTCAGTGTTTCTACATTTTAATTTTAAAAAGATGCGGATCCTATTCATTGGAGAAAACAACTCAAGAAACAATCTCCCAATCTGGTAGAATAAATGCCTATTTCTAAGATGCTATAGTCTTCCAATATAGATGCACACCTTCAGGTTCAGACTTAGACGAAACCAAAATATGCTTTAGTTCTAATCACTCCCCTAAAGACACCAAGGCAGAGTGCACTCCCAACCTCTACCACGCATAGTGAGGAGGCACACACTACCACCGAGAACTGAAAATCTGTGATGGTGAAACTGACATGCCACAGTGAAGAAATCCACAAGCCAAGCTCAGTAGAAATATCCCATAACACGAAAAGAGAAACATCTTAAAGCTCTACAACCTCACATATTTTCCATTTTCTCTTTTTCCTTAAAGTTAAAACCCCCAAAGTTTTTTCCATAATTTAAAAAAACTAATGCAGGAAGCTGCTTGGAGTGGTAAAAATAATGCTGGGCTGGGAGTTAGTGAATGTGGCTGCAAACCCACGCTCTGCCAAAACCTTGAGCAAAAAAAAACCCAACAGAGGTGGCCTCAGTGTGCTCATTTTGCAAAAGGGGTCTGGTAACAGTCAAGTTTCCCTTTTGTGGTCAATTTCTCTGCCAACTTTTATTTAGGTCTGGTTTTGACCTCTAAAGTTATAAGATAGTCTAATACTCTATGAAACGGCCCCAGGAAGTACCTTACAGAGAACACGCGAAGCAAAGTCAGAGGTAAAGGCTGCCCCCTGGCGGCCCCTGATGGAAGCAAAGAACCCCAGGCTCCATCACCTGAGAGCGGGAGCCTGGACATGGGTCCCTGATGCTCGACCACGGTCACCAGGTGCCAGGGCAGACCTGCTCTGCATCCTGTGCCCTGAAGACAGAACCCCAGTCGCCGGTGAGTCATCTCCTGTACATTTTCCTAAGCTTGGGTTCAGAAATCAGGGATTGAATTGGTCCTGAAAGCTGTTCAGCTAGTGCCATCCAGAGGTCAAATGTTGTCCTTGAGAGAGCTGGGTGGGGCGGGGGAAGCAAAAGGAAAAGAAGGGGGAAATGTACATATATGTGTACATACATTTTATACATATGTACATGTATATTGTACATATGCACACATGTATACATGATAGATGTAAACTATGTATATGGGTACATACACAAATGCATATATGCATGTGTGTTTGTGTATGTACACATCGGTCAGGTGGGCACCGCACCCTAATTCACCATGGAGAATAACCCCATACGCCCTCACTTGACACTTCAGTAGGAAGAAATTGGCTCACTACTAACTACTTGAACAAAAGCAACGACATAACCTTAACGCAGGTAGTCAGAGGTGGCGGACGTGATTCCCTCCTTGATCCCAGGATAGTGAGCCCCCCCTGCCGGTCCTGCCTGTCCACGGAGAGTGGCTCTTCTCACCTAGAAGTAAGTGAAGGACCTTGTTCCACTTTGGGAGAGGAGGGGCTGAGAAAGGGGCCTATTCGATGGAAAGGCACGAGTGCGGTAAGTCAGCCCTCCTCTGCGGGACAGAGTTCAGGGAAGGCAAGAGGAGGAAGTCAATGTTGCCAGGAACCAATTAACTCAGTTAATTCTAGCAAGGGTTCCCTTTTCTCCAAAACAAAAACAAACCGCCGCCACCACCTCTGAGCTCTACCCAGCGCCTGGCGGTCACACAAATAATTGTTGCTGAACCCACCGCTACCACCTGCGCCTTCCACTCCCGCACCTGGGACGCGGAGCGCATTTTTAAAGGCTCACTGCCCTCCAGTGGCGAAAGATAAATTCGCCCCGAGGCTTGCGCTTTGGGTAAGAATGAGTGTGATTGGACGGAAACGAACTTAAGACGTGATACTTCCGGACAGACTCGGAGCCCCCGCTCTGCAGATGTTGCCCAGGCTTGCAGGGGAACCGGAGAGGCGGCCTTTAGCCTGGGAGGGCTGGCAGCCAGGACTTAGGCTGGGCGTATGCGACCTGTCACTCTGTGGGAAACCACAGCAGCCCCCCATTGCAGCCTTACCCCATGTCAGGCGCTGTCCTGGGGTCCCACAAAATTACCCTATTCAATCTTCCCAATCAGTCCCTTTGGTGATGCCATTATCATCCCACTTTGAGGATGGGGAAACCGAGGCTCAGAGAAGCGACGCGACCGGCACGGGGGTCCAGGCCTGTCTGTACCAGAGCTGGAGCTTCCCGACCTGCGCTCGGACCCGGGGCCGCGGGGCCAGGGCGCGGAGGGTGGGGACCCCCAGCGGCGCGGGTGCCCTGAGCCGGCGAGCGCGAAAGCGAGGTGAGCGTGGGGTGCTCACCTTGACGATGAGTGGGTTCTGAAACATGGAGTCCCGCACGACCCCCAGCCGCTCGTTCTCCATGCCGGGACGGATGTCGGCCACGGTCAGGGGCCGCCGCGGGGGCGGGCAGATCTGGCTGACCGTGCGGCGCACAGGCTGCTGCTGCTTCTTCCATCGCGTGAGGTCCTGGCGGAAGCTCCTGGCCTCTGGCATCCCTGGGGTCTCCGGGGAGCCGGCCCGAAGGTTGGGTCAGGCGCACTTCCCCACGCCGGGGCCAGCCGGGAGCTCCAAGGTTCCGGCCTCTCGACCCGGGCCGCACCACCGGGACCCTGGGGGGGGGACTCGGATGCCGGGACCTCTCCGGATCCGGGTGCGCCACCCCCGCGCCGGCCCCTCGTTGCAAGCAGCCCTCAATCACTGTGGAAGCCCCACGGGATCCTCAGGGCGTCTCCTGGGCTTCGTGCTGCGAACTGGGAGAGGAAAGGAAATCAAGGCCACCCCTGGAGGACGATTGCAACGGCCCGTCTCCTTGGCGACGGGACGCCAACAGTGCCTGGTTCTGCTTGTCCTTTTCCTTCAAGAAACTCTCGGTGGCTACCAGTGTGGACTTTCTTGGAGTTTTCCTGAATCGATATAGGAGAACCGAGAATCTCCAGTGGGCTCTGTTCAAAGCGGCGTGGCCCTAGAGGGTCATTTACACTTGCCTTCCAAGTCAAAGACTCCATCCTCCGCCCACCCCCATTCTACTCACAACCTGTCCCCACCTCTGCTCCCTGCGCCCCCCACACACCTGAGACAGCACAAAACGCATTCCAACCCTGATGCTGATGTCGACCCACCGGGTGGACTCAAGCGAGTCACCTTCTTGGATCCTAAGGGCTGTTTTCTTCTTCTTCCTGTGAGATGGGTGAGAAGGAAAGTCTAGAGTAGGATTAGATCAATGGTTCCCAAATCTAAGCAACAGAATGAAGGGAAATTGAACAGTATAGATTTGGGCTGGGCTCGGTGGTTCACCCGTGTAATCCCATTGCTTTGGGAAGCCTAGGAGAGAGGATGGCCTGAGCCCAGGAGTTTGAGACCAGCCTGGGCAACATGGCGAGGTCTCATCCCTACCAACAATTTTAAAAATTAGCCAGGTGTAGTGGCACACACCTGGAGGCCCAGCTATGAGGGAGGCTGAGGCAGGAGGATCGCTTGAAGAGGTTGAGACTACAGTGAGCCGTGTTTGGGCAACTGCACTCCAGTCTGGATGACAGAATGAGACCATGTGCCAAAAAAGGAAAAACGAAGATTCACAGGATTCACCCCAGAGTCACTGAATCAGAAATCCGAAAATGGCATCTGAGGCTCACCTCTTTTTTTTTTTTTTTTTAAGAGATGGAGTCTTGCTCTGATGATGACATGAGCCACCTCACCAGGCCAGATACTGCATTTTTAAAAATGCCCTTACCCACCCACCCCCAACTTTTTGAAAAAGTTCAAACCTACAGAAAAGTTTAAAGTCAAAAGAAGAATACAGTGAAAATCCACATAGGCTTCACCTAGATTCTGTTAGGTATTGAAGGGAAGGCGAAGGTTAAAGAAAGACACACACACACACACACACGAGAGAGAGAGAGAGAGAGAGAGAGAGAGAGAGAGAGGCGGCTCTGCAGCAAATACTGGCTTTCTGTCCAGCATAAGACCTGAAAAGGTGAGAGACCAGCTTAATGCCAGTGCCCACCGCTGCTTACAGGCTGGGGCGATTATAGGCCTGGGTGGGGAGGGGCATGGGGGGTATGGCCTGCTGCCCTGGAAGATGTTGATAAGGTATTCCCATGATGAGGCAGTTTGGCCATTGTTCCGGCAGAATGTGATGTTCCTGGCATTTTCTCCCAGCAGAATATGATAAAAGGCAGGCTGTTTCTCATGGCCTGAACCCCTGTGGAATGTTTCATTTTAACCAAGTTCTGCACAATGGCAGGGGGCTTACAAAGTGGTGTAGTTTGGATGACAGATTCACGAGTCCCCAGCACCAGCCACATTTTCTTGCTCCCTCTCTCTCTCTGTGACTGTGTGAGCATGCACATGCGCACATTACAGAATCGCTTGAAAATATGTCAACATTATATTTAACCCTAGGTACTTCATCACGTAGCAGGGACATTCCCATGTATAACTACAAGGTCATTATCATGTCCGAAGATTTTAATGTGATACAATAGTGTTTAATATAAAATGCATTGCAAAGTTGAAAATCTGCATTAAAAAAAAACTTCCCAGGTGATTGGTGCCGTTGGAGGAGGATTGGAAACCACTAACCTGAATGATCTCTAATCTCTTCTCTAGTGCCAGCCTTTTGTGGGTTCATTCATGCACCACTAACACCACAAGGCTCTAGGTAAGTGGGTTCGCCACAGAACAAGTGACACCAATGACAAACCTGGACTTCAAGGCCTTACATATCAACAGTGGACAACACCACATTTACAGACTTCTGCAGACAGAATTCGAACTGCACATCCATGTCCCGGAGCAGCCTTTGCATGGCAACACGAGTGCATACATATGCTCATCGTTTCTCCAGCCTGCTTGAGACAGAGTCTCACTCTGTCGCCAGGGTAGAGTGCAATGCCACAATTTCGGCTCACTACAACCTCTGATTCCCTGGTTCAAACAATTCTCCTGCCTTGGCATCCCAAGTAGCTGGGACTACAGGCATGTGCCACCATGCCCAGCTAATTTTTGTATTTTTAGTAGAGACGGGGTTTCACTATGTTGCCCAGGATGGTGTCAATCTCCTGACCTCATGATTCACCCGCCTTGGCCTCCCATAGTGCTGGAATTACAGGTGTGAGCCACCGCACCTGGCCGGTTGTGCATTTTTTAATCAAAGTCACTTGGTAGATCACATAGAAGTCAGATAGAACAGTAAGGGGCAAGATAATGGAGTAGTAGAAAGAGCACAGGTCTGATTTCTGGCTGGCCCATGTAAGTCACCTTGGACAAGTTACTGTAAACCCAGGTTTCTCATCTACAAGGTGGGGCTAATAATACCTCATAGATACCTACAGGGATTAAGTGAGAAAACTTGTTGCCTATATCATACATGTTCACCATCCAAAAAGATTAAACGTTTGGTTGGTAAATATAATGGCCTCGAATTGACAGCCAGGTTAAAGCTTCCCCTTCAGCTAAGTCTCTTCAGGACTCTGTTGAAATGGGAAGACTGGGTTAGATCTCCAAAACTCTTGCTAGCTCTAGCCTTCTGAGACTTCATCCAAGCTTAACATCCATCAGACTCTGCACCGGCTAGCCCTTGCAGACCTCTGACTTCATTTCCCACCACTCTTCCCTGCATTCACTGTGCTCCAGCTGCTACGGCCTTCTCCTAGGTCCTCCAGCAACCAAGTTCAGGACCTTTGCACTCACTTCCAGCCTGGAACACTCTTCTGCCTAGATTTTTTCCTGCACGTTTCATTTAGAACTCAGCTCAAATGTCACTCGTCAGTGAGCCCTCCCTTACATCTAAAGTAGCACCCACTCCCTAGTCACTCTCCATCAGGTTACCCTATTTTATTTTCCTTACAAGATAATCTGAAATTATCTTAGTTGATTTGTCATCTGTCTTCCCAAGTTGCTCCTGGAGTTCACCAAAAACTGAAATAAATGGAATGCATGCATGCATTAGTACGTCAGTGGAGGGATTCTGTCCTACTTTCTTCGTTTTAGGAGTATTCTCTGCTCAACCTGACCTCTAAAGGCCCCATAAAGAAAATGGGTAGGCAACCGCGCGCGTTCAGGACCTAGCAGCAGCCGTGTTACCATGGCAGCACGACGCCAAGTGGGCCGGAAGATGACGCAAGACTACTTCCGCTTCCTCTACAACAGCACTTCCGGGTTGAAAGAAAGGTGGCGGCGCTTTCGGAGGGTAAGTTGAAAGCACCTTTGTTGTTTCTGGTTTTTGTGGGGGGGTTTTTTGTTTTGTTTTTGAGACAGAGTCTTGCACTGTCGCCCAGGCTGGAGTGCAGTGGCGTCATCTCTGCTCACTGCAACTTCCGCCTCTTGGGTTCGAGCGAGTCTCCTGCCTCAGCCTCCTGAGTAGCTGGGATTACAGGTGCGCGCCACTACGCCCACCTAATTTTTGTATTTTGAGTAGAGACGGGATTTCGCCATTTTGGCCATGCTGGTCGAACTCCTGACCTCAGGTGATCCACCCGCCTCAGCCTCCCAGAATGCTGGGATTACAGGTGTGAGCCACCGCGCCCGGTCGAGGCTTGGGTCTTTGGGACTGAGAAGGTGCAGAATTCACATCTGGTTAGTTCCACCCCTCTCAGCCCCGGAGGGTCCACCCGGGTGTAGAGCGGGTCTCTCGCACCGCAAAGGCGGTGAGAGAATCCGGGACAAGGCTTGGGCACGTACCCTGCAGGGCGGGAAGTGTGTGTTCCGAGTAAGGGGGGATAAATGCATATCCGTTTGTTCTATATGTATCGAGCAATTTGGGAGCAAGATGGGCAAGATTCTAGCCCTCAAGAAGCCAATCATATCATAACTGCCAAAAGTGCGATGAGGAAGCCGCTGGTTGTTGGGAAACGCTGTTAAGAGAGGTCCTTTTGAGAAAGCGGCTTTCGTGGTTGGACCAGTTAAACAGCAGAAAAGGTAATGGGGAGGAAGAGCATTCCTGGCAGAATGAGCTATTTTTGCAAAGTCCGAAAGGGAAGGTAGTATATTCTAGGAACTGAAAGCAGGGTTTCTGAAACCCAGAGAGATAGGCATGGATCTACCTCTCCACCTCTAGGCTAGATTATGAAAAAATGAAGACCCTTGCAGGTCTGCAAGGATTTTGACTTAAGTATAACGGGAACCCTGAAAAGTTTTTAGCAGATAGAGACTATATATTTAGAAGGTTGTACTGGGCTCCAGAGAGCAGCCTGGCAGGTATTTACAAAAAAGAAGGAAAGGAACTGATGGAAGAGGAAATATTATTTAAAGAAATCGGCTGGCACAGTGGCTCACGCCTGTAATCCCAGCACTTTAAGAAGCCTCAGGTGGATCACCTGAGGTCAGGAGTTTGAGACCAGCATGGCCAAAATGGCGAAACCCCGTCTCTACTAAAACTGTAAAACTTAGCCGGGCATGGTGGCGGGCCCCTGTAATCCTAGCTACTTGGAAGGCTGAGTCACAAGAATCACTTGAACCTGGGAGGTGGAGGTTGCAGCGAGCGGAGATTGCGCCACTGCACTCTAGCCTGGGCAACAGAGCGAGACTTTGCCTCAAAAAAAAGAAAAAAAAAAGAAGGAAAAAGAAATCAAGGTGGGTGCTGTGGCTTACACCTGTAATCTCAGCAGTTTGGGAGGCCAAGGCAGGTGGGTCACCTGAGGTCAGGAGTTTGAGTCCAGTCTGGCCAAGAAGGCGAAACCCGGTCTCTACTAAAAATACAAAAATTAGCTGGGTGTGGTGGTGCGTGCCTGTAATCCCAGCTACTCAGGAGGCTGAGGCCGGAGAATCACTTGAACCCAGGAGGCAGAGGTTGTAGTGAGCCGAGATCGTGCCACTTTACTCCAGATGGGGTGACAGAGTGAGATTCTGTCTCCAAAAAAGAAATCATCTGCTCTGCTCATGGTTATTAAGAGGTCCGAAAAGATGGGCCTGAAAACTATCTGTTGAAGTTAGTGGCTTTAAGGACACAGGTACTCTTGCTGGAGCAGTCTCAATGGAGTACTGGGGTGGAAGCTACAAGGATGTGGGTTAAGAAGTGGGTGGAAGGTGAGGTAATGGAGAGAGTGATTTCCCTATCAGGAAACCTTGCTGTGAACGGGAAGAAAGAGAACAGCTGGATGAAACTTTAGGGTTAGAGGACAGTTGCATTTTTTTTTTTAAGCTAGGGGAGATTAAATATCGTTGGTGTTTTGCTCGAAAAGACAGGCTGAAGATACAGGAGAGAGATGGGATACCTGGGGGACCACCATCTCTCTGAGACGGCCGGAGGGGATTGGGAGCCCGCACACATTTTCCTTCCTCTGAAGGAAGGCATGGCCTTTGACAGAAGAAGGGACATTTCCTTTGTTGCAGCAAGAGAGAGGATGTAGCAATGCAACCGGGTGTGTTAGACTTGGGGGAGTAACATATTTCTTGTCTAATACAGCTGGTATTTGCTACCCTGGATAAATTAGGCAGCTTCTGCAGAAAATGTGCTTAGCGTTCAGGCTTTAAAGACCACTATAGAGAAATCTCCAGGATCTACTGTTAAGTAAAAATAGCAAATGCAGATCACAGTATATAGAAGTGAAACCAGAAGCAATGAGCAAAGAGAGCAATGAGACATGTTTGCAAAATTATATTTTTAACCATCTCTTTTCGAAAGTGTGCCTCTATTACTGTATTTTAATTTCCAAGTGCACACACCCTGTATGTATTAACGTTAGTGGCTTATGAAATTTATTCCACTGTATTGCAGAATGTTCACTCCTTGTTGGACACTAACAAGGCATATCCAACTTCTTTCACAAAGAGGCAGACTTCTGGTTTGAGGTCAGTGGACACCTGATATCCCCACTATGAGGCCCTTGTGTGGAGCCTGCACTCTATAATAGAGTCTAATGGCTTCTCATGGTGGAAACACAGAGGGGAACAAGACAGATAAACCATCTTTTTCTTCCTTCCTT
>NW_016108077.1:438781-448742 GCF_001604975.1 Cebus imitator | reverse complement strand
GTGATCCACCCGCCTCGGCCTCCCAAAGTGCTGGGATTACAGGCTTGAGCCACCGCGCCCGGCCTCTTTTTTTTTCTTTTAAAGACAGCCTCTAAATGACTAATTAAGTGTTTATTATTATTTTTTAATATGAAAGTATATCACTTAGGAATCAGGGCAAGCCCAAAGAATTAAGGAAAACTTTCTTGAAGAACTGATCTTCGCCAGGTGCCGTGGCTCACACCTGTAATCCCAGCACTTTGGGAGGCTGAGGTAGGTGAATCACGAGGTCAGGAGTTTGAGACCAACCTGGCCAACATAGTGAAACCCCATCTCTACTAAAAATACAAAAAATTAGCTGGGTGTGGTGGCAGATGCCTGTAATCCTAGCTACTTCGGAGACTGAGGCAGGAGAATCTCTTGAACCTGGGAGGCAGAGAGTGCAGTAAGCCCAGATTGTGCCATTGCACTTTAGCCGGGGCGACAGATCTTTAAACCAAGCTCTGAAGGATGGCAGGAGGCAGGAAGGGTGGGCAGGCAGTGCAGAGCATTTCATGGAGAGCTGCAGGGAAAGGTGGTGACATGTTTGAAGAACCAAAACAAGCTGCTTGTGGCTTAAACACAGAGTTGGAAAGATGCGTTCAGAGGTGAGGCTGTGGGGAACAGGGGCCTGATTGTTCAGGCACTGTTGTTCTCTGTTAACTATTTTTTTTCTCCATCATAAAGGCAGTGGGACCAGACAGAGAGAATTCCTGTGAGCTACCTATATATCTAGAATAATAGAAAATGTGTAATCATTACTACAGACATGTCATTTGTTATACAATTTCATTTTGCTGTGATTTTTTTCCCCTGAGGCTATGTTTAAAATGCACAGATAAACCATTGTTGTCACATTTCCGTATAGGAGTAAAATGGAAGGAGAATCAAGCAGATTTGAAGTCCACACTCCAGTTTTTGACAAGAAAAAGAAAAAATATTCTGTACATAAGGAAAGACCTCAGAAACATTCCCACGAAATTTTCAGAGACTCCTCTCTGGTGAATGAACAGTCTCAAATAACTAGGAGGAAAAAGAGGAAAAAAGATTGCCAGCATCTCATTTCTTCTCCTTTGAAAAAGTCCAGAGTCTGTGATGAGACTGAAAATGCCACTTCTACACTCAAAAAGAGAAAAAAGAGAAGATACAGTGCTTTGGAGGTAGACGAGGAAGCAGGTGTTAGAGTTGTCCTTGTGGATAAAGAAAATATAAACAACACACCAGAGTGTTGTAGAGAGGGTGTTGGTGTCGTTTGTGTTGACACGAGCATGGAACAGAAGTCAGCAAGAGAGCCAAAAACAGACAAACTTCATGGACTTGCTAAGTCACATACACGTAAATCAGAAGCACTGCACGATAAAGTTAGCGAGAAAAACAATACAAAGCATCGGAGGAAAGCTACGTCCTGTGATGCTCTAAAGGAAAGCCAGCAGGCAAGGGACACCCTGCCTCAGTCAGAATCCCACCGGGAGGAGTCCTGGCCTTCTAGGGGTCCAGGGGATAACATTACAGAACTACCAGCATCTGCTCATAAAAGCAAGTCTAAGAGAAAGAAGAAGAAAAAGTCCAATAACCAAGAATATGAGACATGGGCCATCCCCAAAGGATCGCAAGCGGGCAGCGAGGCTGGGAGTAATGTGTGGGAATCCCGGCCTACCGTGGGCCTGGGTGGTGAACCTGCAGAACTGCTAGCACCTGCTCACCAAAGAAAGTCTAAGAAAAAAAAGAAGAAAAAGTCCACTCACCAGGAATTGGAGGCATTGGACGTGCCTGAAAAATTGCAAGCGGGCAGCAAGGCTGAGAGTGATGTGTGGGAATCCCGGCCTACCATGGGCCTGGGTGGTGAACCTGCAGAATTGCTAGCACCTGCTCACAAAAAAAAGTCTAAGAAAAAAAAGAAGAAGAAGTCCACTCACCAGGAATTGGAGGCATTGGCCGTGCCTGAAGAATCGCAAGCGGGCAGTGAGGCTGGGACTGATCCACAGGAGTACCAGCCTGCTGCAGACCCACATGGTGAAACTGCAGAAGTGCCAGCACCTGCTTATAAAAACAAATCTAAGAAGAAAAAGAAAAAGTACAGTAACCCAGAATTGAAGGCATTGGCCACGCCTGAGAGCCTTGAGAGGGCATACTCTGAAGGATCACAAGTGGGCAGTGAGGTTGGGACTGTGGAAGGCAGGAGGGCACTGAAAGGGATCAAAGAATCCAGCAGTACAAAGAAGAAGTCTAAGAAAAGGAAGCTTATGTCTGTCAAAGGGGCCGTAGTGTCTGGCGATGATTTTCCAGTGACCAGTAAGAAATCTGCGAGCACGCTCTTTGATTCAGTAGAAGGCAGTGGCACTATAATTGAAGAAAGTATGAATCCCAGGCCCCAACCAAAGAAAACCCAGGCCTATTCAGAAAAGAGGCGTGTGCAAGAGGTGCCAAGGTAACGTGGGAATGGTATTCCAGCTGTTGGTGTATGTCTCTTGTATGGATTCTGCCCATTCCTCTTTATTTAGCATATACATATTAAATGGCAGAAATCATCAAGAGGTAGACCCTCAATGTACAGAATATCATACATCTTTAATTGAGTAAACTGGGCAGGTAGTTTAATTTCTTCATGTATGAAATAAAGCAGTTAGAGCCGGACGCGGTGGCTCAAGCCTGTAATCCCAGCACTTTGGGAGGCCGAGGCGGGTGGATCTCGAGGTCAAGAGATCGAGACCATCCTGGTCAACATGGTGAAACCCCGTCTCTACTAAAAATACAAAAAATTAGCTGGGCATGGTGGTGCGTGCCTGTAATCCCAGCTACTCGGGAGGCTGAGGCAGGAGAATTGCCTGAACCCAGGAGGCGGAGGTTGTGGTGAGCCGAGATCGCGCCATTGCACTCCAGCCTGGGTAACGTGAGTGAAACTCCGTCTCAAAAAAAAATAAAATAAAATAAAAAATAAAGCAGTTAGATTCAATTTTCACTAAGAACGATTCCAGCCCTGAAAATCTATGAGTAAATTTAAATGAAAAATAGTGTGAGTGGATATGGGGCTTAGGGCTGCATGTTTAACTTCTGTGCTGCCTCTGAAGTATATCTAAGTAATTCAAGTTCCAGTAAAGAGTTTGAAAATCACGGACTGGGTCAACCCCAGGATCTCATCTTGCTTTAATATTCTAGTAGTCTAAGTGAAAGCCATTTTAAGAAAAGTTTAAAGTTGGGTGTGGTGGCTCACGCCTATAATCCCAACACTTTGGGAGGCTGAGATGGGTGGGTCACTTGAGGCCAGGAGTTTGAGACCAGCCTGCCCAATCTGGCAAAACCCTGTCTCTACTAAAAATACAAAAATTAGCCAGGCATGGTTGCGTGCATCTGTAGTCCCAGCTACTCAGGAGGCTGAGGCAGGAGAATCGCTTGAACCCAGGAGGCAAACTTTGCAATGAGCTGAGATTGCACCACTGCACTCCAGCCTGGGCGACAGAGAGAGACTCTGTCTCAAAAAAAAAAAAAAAAAAAAAAAAAACAGAAAAGTTTAAAAGCTATGAGATCAAGTGATGTGTTAATGTTAGTCAACCCAATTTTCCTACTTAGGTTAGAACCTGCAAATGAAGAACACAATGTGGAATCAGCTGAAGATCCCGAAACAAGATCTTTATCTGAAGATTTAGGAGATGCTGATGATTCAGATGCAGATTTGGGTTCTGCCGTGAGACAGCTTCAGGAGTTCATCCCTAACATCAAGGACAGGGCCACCAGCACGATCAGGCGGATGTACCGGGACGACCTGGACCGGTTTAAGGAATTTAAAGCACAAGGTGAGCTTGTGGAGCCTTAGTGTTTGTTGAACTTCCTGTATGCATAGCTAGCACCTGACTTTCTTTTATGGATGATTTGGATTTATAGATCAACAAGAAGCATCCTGTCACTGCCTTCAGCTCTGTCTCCTACCAGAACTGTCCGAGCTGGAGAATTAGCAAAATGAAGTGGGCTGCTTTTCCTCTTCCTGCGCAGTTTCTAGTAAAGGGACCAGATAATTAATTCACAGCAAGAAGAGAAGGGGTGAACGGTTAATTGGTTAAGACACTAGAAAGGATACAACAGTTAATACAACATTAAAATGCTGTTAAATTAAAATCATCAACTTTAATTAGGTATCGTTTCTTTCTCAAAGATATTAAATTGATGGTCACCCATTTGCGGTGGACTTGATCTCCTTCTTGATTTCACTGTGTTTCTGAACCTCCTTTATTAAGAATTATTAAGGATAATAAATAACCTTTATTACTCTTAAATCCAATCATAAAGCTTATTGGATTTCAGAATAAACTGCAGGCCGGGCGCAGTGGCTCATGCCTGTAATCCCAGCACTTTGGGAGGGTGGGGCAGGTGGATCACTTGAGGCCAGGAGTTCAAGACCAGCCTGACCAACATGGTGAAACCCTGTCTTATAAAAAAAATAAATAAATAAGAGAATAAACTGCAAATGTAAGACTGTGTACTACAAATGAGCAATATTTACTGAGTATCTGATGTGTGAAACCCAATACCATTGGTCATTGAAAAAAGTAAAAAGAGGAATCCTAGCCTTCCTGAATCAATGAGATTGGAGCGATTCAAAAAAATAGACAAGACAAATTAAGCAAAAAAAGATGTACTACACATGTGCACACAATTATAGAGTAGTATATAATCCCATTTTACTGATGTATTGTGTTGAAATTTGTATGAGTATGTATTTTGTAAAAGGTGTTTTTAAAGTAAACCTAGGCTAGGCGAGGTGGCTCGCACCTGTAATCTCAGCACTTTGGGAGGCCAACCCAGAATTGCTTGAGGCCCAGAGTTTAAGACTAGCCTGGGCAACACAGCAAGACCCCATCTTACAAAAAAATAAAAAATTAGCCAGGTGTAGTGGCACACACCTGTGGTCCCAGCTACTCAGGAGGCTGAGGCAGGGGAATTGCTTGAGCCTAGGAGTTCAAGTTTGCAGTGAACTTGATCATGCCATTGCACTCCAGCCTGGGTGAAAAAGCAAGACCTTATCTCTAAAGAATGTACAAATCCGTTGGAAAACTGTTTTTAAAAAAGATTGATGACACAGTCTGACCAAGAAATAGGTCCCTTTGGAATAGGATGACCAGGGAAGACATTGAAGAAGAGGCGTGGCTTGTGCTGAACCCTGAAGGAAAGGCTAATCTGCACGTGGGGCCAGGAGAGCAAGTGTCAGGTGTTGGGACTGTTGGGCCATGGTACTCCCATTGCTGGTGAAAAACTAAGTCATCGGTTTGCTTTTGTTTGTTATTAACAATACACACTCTCTCCCTGCTCCCTCCCGATCCTAGGTGTTGCTATTAAATTTGGGAAGTTTTCTGTCAAGGAAAATAAGCAGTTAGAGAAAAATGTGCAAGACTTTCTAGCCCTGACAGGAATTGAGAGCGCTGACAAGCTGCTGTACACAGACAGATACCCAGAGGAAAAATCTGTGATCACCAACTTAAAAAGGAGACACTCATTTAGATTGCACATTGGTAAGTTTAGAAACGATCACTCTTTGACCATCCACGGCCTTCCAGCCATAAACAAGAGAACGCAGGGTAATGCTAGCATAGGTACCTGGGACATTGCCTGCATGCAGCACACATTAACTGCTGTGATGGCTGATGGTATTCTTATGGCCAGTCTATACTTTTGGGGATTTGGAATGTGTTCATGTCTCCTAAGTACAGTGTGAAAAATTTAATGATCAGCCGGGTGCAGTGGCTCATGCCTGTAATCTCAGCACTTTGGGAGTGCGGCGGGCGGGGGTGGGGGTGGAGTGGATCATGAGGTCAGGAGTTCGAGACCAGCCTGGCCAATATGGTGAAACCCCATCTCTACTGAAAATACAAAAATTAGCTGGGTGTGATGGCAGGCGCCTGTAATCCCAGCTACTCAGGAGGCTGAGGCAGGAGAATCACTTGAACCCAGAGACGGAGGTTGCAGTGAGCCAAGATTGTGCTATTGCATTCCAGCCTGGGCGACAGAGCAAGACTCCGTCTCAAAAAAAAAAAAGCCAGGTGCGGTGGCCGACACCTGTAATCCCAGCACTTTGGGAAGCTAAGGCAGGCAGATCACCTGAGATTGGGAGTTTGAGATCAGTCTGACCAACATGGAGAAACCCCATCTCTATTAAAAATACAAAATTAGCCGGGTGTGGTGGTACATGCCAGTAATCCCAGCTACTCAGGAGGCTGAGGCAAGAGAATCACTTGAACCTAGGTGGTAGAGGTTGCAGTGAGCCAAGATCACGCCACTGCACTCCAGCCTGGGCAACAGAGTGAAACTCCATCTCAAAAAAAAAAAAAAAAAAAGATCAACTTTCACCTTTCTTCCTTGACAATAGTTCCAGTTTTGGTTTCTCCTCCTGTTCCTTACTGAAATTTTATGTGCGCTACACAAAGCACATCCTTATCTGCACCCTGGTCTCCCATGTTTTTTAAGTGTGGCCATATGTGTGCTTTGTAGCTGGAGCCCTCGGACTGGAGGTGCTGCTTGTGAAGTTAGAAGGTCACGCAGTCATATAGGATCAGAATGAAAGAAAATCTCTCTTGAATTTAAAGAGGATCATTTCTTAGATGTTCCGTGGAATGCATGAAGAAAAACAGACTAGTGCACCCCTGTTGAGGGATGATTTCACCTTAGAGTGAGAAAGGCTGATTTGGGAAAGATGGTCGTTCATCTTCTGGAGAACTGTTAGCCTGTATTCTCCACCTTAGTGTTCTCTTCCTCTTAATTCAAATTATGTTTAAATTACTTTGCCTCATAAGGATTCTTCCCACAAATTGCATAGACCGGAAGCTGGAGCCTTAAGGTACTAAACATTTTGTTTTCAGAGCTCTCCAAGGAAACCGGTGACTGTGTCTATGTGTTCTTCAAGACAGCTTTCTTCAGGACATAGGAAATCCCAGCCTTAACACAGGCTTAGGATAGTGCACGTTGCTATAAGGGCTGTTCTGGGCTCCTTTTACAATTGCTACTTCATTTCACGTGAGCCCCTCTGATCACCTTTCTTCCGACTTTAGGTAGGAACATTGCCCGGCCCTGGAAACTTATATACTATCGAGCAAAGAAGATGTTCGATGTCAACAATTACAAAGGCAGGTAAGAAAAAACTCTCAGCAGCTTGAGACTGAACATTTCTCTAGTCTTTGCTGATCCATAAATCAAAATACTCACAGCAGTGGATTAGAAATGAAAATCATGAAGATTTGTATGTGTGAAGCCAGATGGTGTCTTCGTTGTCAAATGTGTGTCTTCAAGGCCCTTTTTCATTCCCACCTCTTTAGCGAAGCCTGAGTGACCTCCCACCTCCTGCATCTGCAGCTTTCTCTATGCGTT
This sequence comes from Cebus imitator, assembly GCF_001604975.1. Classification (NCBI taxonomy): domain Eukaryota; kingdom Metazoa; phylum Chordata; class Mammalia; order Primates; family Cebidae; genus Cebus; species Cebus imitator. The sequence continues at coordinate 441,374 of NW_016108077.1, read as the reverse complement.
TTCTTTAGCACGCCCCACTCTGCCTCGTGTGCTGTTACTCCTGTTTTCTCTGCTCTCCACTACGTCAGAAGCTCCTTGCTTCTGACAAACATCCCTGCTCAACAGATATTCCCTTCAGCACTTAGCACAGTGCTGTGGGTTTTAACTATCCAAAGGTGGAGGTAAGTGCTGGGATTAGGTCCCTTAAGTGCAGTTCAGTGGTATCAACCCAGAGTGCTTAACTCGGTTGTTATTCTCTCTTCCCTTTTCCCCAGATACAATACCAACTATAATTTGTTTCCAACATTCCGCATTTAAAAACAAACAAACCTAGATCAAGTGTTTGGGTCAGCACTCTGCTCAAGGACAGAGGACGAAGCAGGCAGCTGTTAGCTCTGCTTCGGAAAACTACCTTCTACTCAACTACTTGACCTCTCCAAGAGGCGAGTTTCGTAAATCTCCTGGCAATGGCAGTTGAGTTCTGCTTAGCTCTGATTTTAAACCAAGACATAGGTCATTACCTAAACTTCCAAATTGATAAGACCTCAGTTTCCTTTTGAAAATTTTTACTGAAAGAAATCAGCCTTAGGTGAGGAAAGTTCTCACACAGACTGGGGCCTGCCCTGCCTGCTTTGCCCGAACCCCAAGGTTAGACGGTTGTGAATAGAACTTTAAGAAAATCCACTAAAGGTGACATTTTAAATGGAACTTACAAGAATGCTTTTGGCAAGTTAATGGTGGCAGCTGAGGTAATGTATTTCCACCTGCGACACACAGAGAGGAATGAAATTTTTAGAGTAATTTTTAGAGTCATTCTATAACAGTTCATCTACTTGTGCTGTATTATTTGTGCTGTAGTGATCATTCCCCCTTAGAATATTTTTATAAGTTAAGCAACTTCTGACTAAAAAAAAAGTAGAAAGTGAAAAATCGAAGAATTATTATTTTATTTTATTTTATTTTTTTTGAGACAGGGTCTCACGCTGTCACCCAGGCTGGAGTGCAGTGGTACAATCTTGGCTCACTGCAGTCTCCACCTCCTGAATTCAAGTGATTCTCCTGCCTCAGCCTCCCGAGAGGCTAGTACTATAGGCATGTGCCACCACTCCTGGCTAATTTTTGTATTTTTAGTGGAGACAGGGCTTCACCATGTTGGCCAGGCTGGTCTCAAATTCTTGACCTCAAGTAATCCACCCACCTTGGCCTCCCAAAATACTGGGATTACAGGCTTGAGGCCCCACACCTGGCTGATAGCCATGATTCTTAATAATGAAGAATAGCCCAAGCACAGTGGCTCACACTTGTAATCCCAGCACTTTGGGAGGCTAAGGTGGGTGGATCACTGGATTAGGAGTTTGAGACCAGCCTGGGCAGATCACTTGAGGTCAGGAGTTTGAGACTAGTCTGGCCAACATGGTGAAACATTATCTCTACTAAAAATCACAAAAGTTAGCCGGGCATGGTGGTGCATGCTTGTAATCCCAGCTACTTGGGAGGCTGAGGCAGGAAGATTGCTTGAACCCGGGAGGCAGAGGTTAGAGTGAACCGAGATCATGCCACTGCACTCCAGCCTGGGCAACACAGCAAGACTCTGTCTCAAAAAAGAAAATAGTGAAGAATAACCAGTTTCTATTCACCATACACTTCATTTACAGACAAATGTCTGAAAACTCTACAATGTTATTGTTTATTTTTGGCTGGGTGCAGTGGCTCATGCCTGTAATCCCAGCACTTTGATAGGCCAAGGTGGGCAGATCACTGGATTAGGAGTTTGCCCAGCCTGGGCAACATGGATTTACAAAAAATACAAAAATTAGCCTGGTATGGTGGCATGCATCTGTAGTCTCATCTACTTGGGAGGCTGAGGTGGGAGGATCACTTGAGCCCAGGAGGTTGCAGTGAGTCATGATCACGCTACTGTGCCCCAGCCTGGGTGACAGAGCCAGACCCTGTCTCAAAGAAAAAAAAAAAGGAAAAAAGAAATTGTTAGCATTTTCCTAGGACTTCTTTTGTGTTGCCTCAGTGATGATGTAAACCACATTCCTATTCAGATAGGAATCTTAAGATGTTATAAAGATTGCTTTTTCTTTACTTAAATATTTGGGTGTTTAATCTCAAAATCTATTTATAATATTATAGTGCTTTTTTTTTTAGTACTTTAATGTATGAATTTTTATGTAGGACTAATGCACTTTAAATTTCTTAAGTAGTTACATATTGAGAGCAAGCCATTTGTTGCATGTTTATGGAATGTCTATTGTCCGTCAAGCATTGTGGATACCATAGTATACAAAACCGACAATGTCTCTGCCTTCATGGAACTTACCTTCTAGAGCTGTGTCTGCCCATATGGTGACCAGCAGCCTTCTGGGCCTGTCAAATATTTGAAATGTAGTTAGTCCACACTGAGGTGTGCTGTCAGAGTAAAATGCATGCTGGGTTTTGAAGGCTCAAGATCAAGAACCGAATGTAAAATATATCATTGATATTTTTTGATACTGCTGACACATTGAAATGACAGCATTTTTAATATATTGAGTTCAATTAAATACATATTTCTTTTTTTTTTTTTTTTTTTTTTTTTTTTTTTTTTTTTTTTTTTTTTTTTTTTTTT
>NW_016108077.1:430584-438599 GCF_001604975.1 Cebus imitator | reverse complement strand
TGATCCACCCACCTCGGCCTCCCAAAGTGCTGGGATTACAGGCTTGAGCCACCGCGCCCGGCACATATACATATTTCTTTGTTTTTCTTTTTCATCACACAACACGTCCATGTAAGAAACATATTCTTGAAATTTGTTTTATTAAAACTCGGTTAAGGTGAATTTTCCTGTGGGAAACTGAAAATCTGTCAGGGGCTTGCATTATGTTTCTGTCGGGCAGTGCGGATGTTGAGGAGGAGACCTGAACGAGGGAGCCTGTGCGTGTGTGAACGCAGGTGTGAACAGTGCTGGGAAAGAGAAGCACGGGGCTCTCCAGAAGCAGTCAACAAGGGGCCTTCAGGCTAAGGGAGTCAGGGAGGCACTCCCTAAAAATGCACCCTTTAAACTGCACTGGCGAGTGTGCAGGTGCTGTCCAGGCAGGGTGGAGGAAGGCCATTTCCACCACAGGGACAGAGGCTCTGAGCTAAGTAAGGGCTGATTACTCTGGCTGCTGTGCACTTGAGCCAGGCCTCTGATCTGGGACTTCAGTGATTGATTGATTGATAGGATAACTACCATTGAGACACCAACAGGAAGTGAAGAGAGCTCTGACCAGGTTTCCTGACAGCTGGCCCCATTCAGCTTTTCCCACAGTTGCTGCGTACCATGATGAGAGTATCATTTTTAATCTCATAGTTAGTTTAAACTTCTAAAACATTTTCCCTTTCTCAGGTATAGTGACAGAGATACCGAGAAGTTAAAGATGTACCAGTCTCTCCTTGGGAATGACTGGAAAACGATTGGCGAGATGGTGGCCCGCAGTAGCCTCTCCGTGGCCCTGAAGTTCTCCCAGATCAGCAGTCGTAAGTGGTGGCCACCAGTGCCCACCTCTGTGAAGAAATTAACCCTGACAGGCCTGTTCAGCCATAACTGATCCAGTGCCTAGAAATCACCATAGACCTATCTTCTGTGAGAGCTTTCTTTTTTCTTTTTTTTTTTTTTGAGACGGAATCTTACTCTTTGCCAGGCTGGAGTGCAATGGCAAAATCTCAGCTCACTGCAACCTCCGTCTCTCGGGTTCAAGTGATTCCCCTGCCTTAGCCTCCTGAGTAGGTGGGACTACAGGCACGTACTACCATGCTAGCTAATTTTGTGTATTTTTAGTAGAGATGGGGTTTCACCATGTTGTCTAGGATGGTCTCGATCTCCTGATCTTGTGATCTGCCTGCCTCAGCCCCCAAAAATGCTGGGATTACAGGCGTAAGCCACCATGCCTGGCCGAGAGCTTTGTTTCTTAAGCTCTTCTCTATACTAATTCATTTGGTTTCCTCATGTATATTCAGTGAAACCATGCAACCTTTACCTACTAGATTGATTTTTACTACACGTTAGTAACTGTCCATGCAAATGTAACTGCCAGGTGGACCAGGATCCCCAAGAAACTGGTGGTAGAGCCTGGGCGGAGGGTCACTTCCCCGTGGTGGCGCGGGACACCTTGGGAGGGATGCAGGGGTGCAGTTCGTGCCTGTCGGGTGGGGACTTCTCTCAAAACCAGTGTTGGTGACCTCCTGTCTCTATCTCCCTGTCCTCAAAGGTTTCCTTTAAGAAGACAGTCCTTATCGGGGTTACTGCTTAGCACGGGGGCTCATACACTCCAGCCACACAGGTAGTGCCTTGCAGCCAGTTCTTCAGGTTTCCAAGAAGTAAAGGGAAAATCTTGAATTTTTTTTTTAAATTTTGTGAACTCTAGATATGTTTTTTCTTTCTTGGAAATCTCTTGATTTTTAAATATTCATCCAAATTGTTAATGAGGGGAAAATGTAACATTCAGTGGGCCAAACCAAAGAGAATTGCAGGCTGCCAGTGTGAGGCTCCTTACTTAGTGTGACTGTGAGTGTCTGGTGAAGAAGGGTGAACCATCGATGCTTTGGGCATCCGCCATAGATCAACCTTCAGAAATCCTCAGGTGCCTTCATCAAGTACTGTGTTGGTATCACTGTGGCTATTAATGTTACACTAGGAATGCTTGACCAGGAGACATGTACATAACATAAAGGTCATTTGGTTGGTTTTTTCCCCCATTAAACGGTTGGGAACCTCACAATTTCATGCAGGAGACATTGTTCTCAGAAACAGGATGAACAACTATTTTGAAATAAATAAATAAAACATGGCTTTGGCCGGCACAGTGGCTCACACTTGTAAGCCCAGCACTTTGGGAGGCCAGGGCGGGTGGATCACAAGGTCAGGAGTTCAAGACCAGCCTGGCCCACACAGTGAAACCCTGTCTCTACTAAAAATACAAAAATTAGCTGGGCGTGGTGGCAGGTGCCTGTAATCCCAGCTACTTGGGAGGCTGAGGCAGGAGAATTGCTTGAACCCAGGAGGTGGAAATTGCAGTGAGCTGAGATCACACCACTGCACTCTAGCCTGGGCATCAGAGCCAGAATCTGTCTCAAAAAAAAAAATTGCTTTAAGATAGGACTTCTTTGCCAGCCGTGGTGGCTCATGCCTGTAATCTCAGCACTTTGGGAGGCCAAGGTGGGCAGATCACGAGGTCAGGAGATCGAGACCATCCTAGCTAATACTGTGAAACCCCATCTCTACTAAAAATACAAAAAATTAGCCAGGCGTGGTGGCATGCGCCTGTAGTCCCAGCTACTCAGGAGGCTGGGGCAGAAGAATCGCTTGAACCCGGGAGGCGGAGGCTGCAGTGAGCAGGGATTGTGTCACTGCACTCCAGCCTGGGAGACAGAGTGAGACTCCATATCAAAAAAAAAGAAGGGACTTCTTTAATACTTTCTGGCTTTAATTCTTAAAAAGAGTCCAGGACCATGTTAATAATTTCATTTTAATATGTACATAATTGTGTTTATTAGTTTTATTGCTTTATAATTGAGATAGCCATTATTTCTGAAAAGTACCTGATTTATCATTTCATTTTTAATATTGTGTTTGAAAGCAAATAGATTAGCAACTGTAAGACCATCCTTTTATATCTACAGAAAGAAATCGTGGTGCTTGGAGTAAGTCAGAAACCCAGAAACTAATCAAGGCTGTTGAAGAAGTGATTCTAAAGAAAATGTCTCCCCAGGAGTTAGAAGACGTGGATTCCAAACTCCAGGAAGATCCTGAGAGTTGCCTATCAATTGTTCGGGAAAAACTCTACAAAGGCATATCTTGGGTAGAAGTAGAAGCTAAAGTGAAGAGCAGAAATTGGATGCAGTGTAAAAGTAAGTGGTAAGTTCTCCCTCTATCTCTCCATCTTCTGTGGAGAGGTGAGGTTACCAAGAACATCTGCGTAACTGCCATGTGGAAGCTTATGTGTCATGTCTAGTCCCCTGCCCCGCTGCTTCAGTATCGCTGTCTGATTTAAATTAGCACCTAACTAGCCCTGATGCATTGAAGAGTATATGGTTTTCTCCTAAAGAACCTGAACCTTTTTTTTCAACCCCCTGAGATGGAGTCTCGCACTGTTGCTCAGGCCGTAGTGCAGTGGCGCGATCTCGGCTCGCTACAACTTCTGCCTCCTGGGTTCAAGCAATTCTCCTGCCACAGCCTCCTGAGTAGCTGGGACTACAGGCGTGTGCCACCACGTCCAGCTAATTTTTTTGTATTTTTGGTAGAGACAGGGTTTCACCATGCTGGCCAGGATGGTCTTGATCTCCTGACCTCATGATCCACCCACCTCGGCCTCCCAAAGTGCTGGGATTACAGGCATGAGCCACCACACCCAGCATTTTTTTAAAAGAAAAAATTTTAGTTTTTATTTTAAGTTCTAGGGTACGTGTGCAGGATGTGCAAGTTGCAAGAACCTGAACGTTTTTAAAACTGAATATTGACTTCTGATTTCTTTACTGTCTTTCTAAGTCTTTAATAAAACAAGGTAGCAGTCTGTTGGTAACATTAGAAGAAAAGACAGGGGCCGAGCATGGTGGCTTACGCCTGTAATCTCAACACTTTGGGAGGCTGAGGTGGGCAGATCACAGATCATAGGAGTTCAAGACCAGCCTGGCCAACATGGCAAAACCCTGTCTCTACCAAAAGTACAAAAATTAGCCAGATGTCGTGGCTCATGCCTATAGTCCCAGGTACTCAGGAGGCTAAGGCAGGAGGGAGGGAGGGAACATACAGAGAGAAATCACAAGTGTAGTGATCAGTAGCAGCTCTGCCCTTCTAATATGCTTTCTACTTCAGCAGTTCCTCAGAGGAAGTGAGGTAGGCATACTCCTGGCTGCATCAGTCACATAGAGATAGTTTCAGTGCTGCTCTTGCCACACATTCTCTGCTGCATATAGCTCTTCCAAGACCTGGAGAGTTGCAGAGCTGGATGTCCAGCTGCAGAGACTCCTTAAACCAGTGGTTCGGGATGCTCATGACACCCCACATTGCACACGAAGGGCACTCAGTGGCTCTTGAATAATAAATAGGAGTGAAATCCAGAGTAGGCATATTTTATGTTAAAAGCAGACTCCTGGATCACACTGTTTATGTACCTTACAGCTCCAGGGAAATAAACTCCAAAGAACCGGGAATGTTGAAGGAACCAGAGCTCTTTCTACTCTCTATTTTTAGCTAAAAGAAAGAAGAGTAAGTAGTAAGCCTCGACTGGAGGATGATACACCGGCGTTAAAAAGAGGGCTGGGCACGGCGGCTCACGCCTGTAATCCCAGCCCTTTGAGAGGCCGAGGCAGGCAGATCACAAGGTCAGGAGATTGAGACCATCCTGGCTAATACGGTGAAACCCTATCTCTATTAAAAATATAAAAAATTAGCTGGGTGTGCTGGCACATGCCTGTAGTCCCAGCTACTTGGGAGGCTGAGACAGGAGAATTGCTTGAACTGGGGAGGCTGGGGTTGCAGTGAGCTGAGATCATGCCATTGCACTCCAGCCTGGGTGGCAGAGCAAGACTTTGTCTCAAAAAAAAAAAAAGACGTAGTGATCATTAAGGGTAATACTGCTTCAAGATCAGCATAATTAAGGTAACATGCAAGAGTTTGCTGTTAATTTGAGATAAAAATAGAAAAACTCTGAACATATATGTACCTTATGTAACATTGAAATGACCACTGGTACATTTCAACCTGTAAACGTGGATGGCTGTCATTAAGAGCAACAGTGCTGTTGATCAGAGTGTGTATCATATACTCCGTTACCAAGAATGTAAGTATAACAGCTAATGATCTATCAGATTGTGACACATTTTGCTATTCAAGATAAGTAGTTTTAAAATATTTTTAACTGGGCCATGGCCCTTACTAGAAACTTCAGTCAGCCTACAGCTGCTAGCTTTGGCATTAGAGGAATCGTCAAATTATTTATCACTTTACTAACTTTGTCTTATTTGATGTTCCAAGGCTGGCAATGGTAATAAGACCAATGAATGGCTGTGTGTGCATAGTCAGAATACATTGAGGACCAGGCACTGTGGCTCTCACCTGTAATCCCAGCGATTTGGGAGGCCGAGGCAGGTGGATCACTTGAGGCCAGGAGTTTGAAACCAGCCTAGCCAACATGGTGAAACCCCGTCTATACTAAAAATACAAAAATTAGCCTGGTGTTGTGCATGCCTGTAATCCCAGCTACTCCAAGGCTGAGGCTTGAGAATCGCTTGAACCCAGGAGGCGGAGGTTGCAATGAGCTGAGACCATACCACTGCACTCCAGCCTGGGCAACAGAGTGAGACTCTGTCTCAAAAAAAAAAAAAAAAGAAAGAAAAGTTAGAAGTTGGTTCTGAATGAGAGCAATTTAGATGAGAAACATACAGGAAATTTTAATGAAAACTCTACCCTTGAAAATTAACTATATTTTTCTTCCTTTTAATGTAGGACAGAAATTCTAACCAAGAGGATGACCAATGGTCGGCGCATATACTATGGAGTTAATGGCCTGCGGGCCAAAGTCAACCTAATTGAAAGGTATGGAAATAGAAACAGTGGCCTCTTAACGGTTTCTGTCTCTAGTCAAAGAGAAGCTGTTAACCCAGCAGAGTCTGCAGTGAGATTGCCAAGGTCCAAATCCTCGTTCCAGCACTTCCTGCATGTATTGTGGGCATATGACCTACCCAAGTCTCAGTTTACCCATCTTAACTCACCTACTGAGGATGATGATAGTCGTACCTACCTCTTCGTGCTTTCAGGAGGATAAAAGAAAATAACGTGAAACATACTGTGTACTCCATGTAGTTATTTTAGTCTTTGAAGCATTTCATATGGATATAAATTATTATGCCTATTGGAAAATGGGGGTAGGTGATTCAGACAGAGCCCTCCTGTGCTCCAGCGCCAGCTTGCTGGTGTCATCCTGGCTTGTCTTTGGTTTTGTCTTTGAGTTTCTGATCCCTGCAGGGTCCCCCCTGAAGTGTTGAAGGGTGACGAGGGAAAGGGAGACGTGGGCCTATTTGGTGATACGTGTGTGACTAGTGGACCTGGCCCATGTCTACTGAGGAACAGCAAAGAGCAGCAGAAGCCTTGGGTCCTGGCCCTGCTCTCTGCCTTCATTCCCTCTACCTCACGCATGAACCCTGCCTAAGGCTCACTGTGGGTTTCCTGATCCTCTTTCCTAGGGGTGGATCAAGGGGGTGGTTATGCCCCGCCCAGTCTTCCCTGCTAGAGAGACAGCATTGATTAGCAGATCCAAGAAGGGCATCTCAAGGAGGCCTGGGTTCATTAGTCATGCAGTCAAGAGCCCGTGACTGACTCTCTTGGCACCATTTCCCTGTCTGTAGAGTCCAATGGTGTGCAGGGTTACTGTAAATGAATTTGTGCATTTTAACTGGCTGGGCATGGTGAATCATGCCCATAATTCCAACAGAAAATTTAAGAATTAGCCAGGCAGCATACCACGCCCTTGTGGTTCCAACTGCTTGAGAAGCCGAGGCAGGAGAGTTGCCAGAGCCCAGGAGGCTGAAGCTGCAGTGAGCCATGATCATGCCACTGCAGTCCAGCCAGGATGACAGAGCGAGACCCTGTGTCAAAAAAAAAAAAGACCTTCACAGTGTCTGTCACATAGTACAGATGCACTCTTCCTGTGTGTCTATGCTGAATCATGAGGTGGTGTTTTTTACTATGAGAAAGCAACATAGTTTGGTGAGAGACGCAAAGGACTCAGAAGGAGGAGAGGGGTCTTTTCAGCCCATCTCTGTAGCCCACCAACTCACTGACCTTGGATTAACCTTGGGCTGGGATACTGATCTCACCAGGCATGTGTAATGAGGGAGCTGGAATGGGGCAAAAGCACAGGAACCTTCCAGCTGTCAGCATTCCATGTGTCCCTGAAGATGTCTGTCATGCTGATTTTGCTTGAAAATTTAATTTTTATTTTTTCCCACAGGTTGTATGAAATAAACGTGGAAGATACTAATGAAATAGACTGGGAAGATCTTGCTAGTGCCATAGGGTAAGACCATTTGTTTAATATTAAACTAAAATGTCATACTAGATGGTTCACACCTGTAATCCCAGCACTTCGGGAGGCCAAGGCAGGTGGAACACGAGGTCAGAAGTTTGAGACCAGCCTGGCCAATATGGTGAAACCCTATCTCTACTAAAAATACAAAAATTAGCTTGGTGTAGTGGCAGGTGTCTGTAATCCCAGCTATTTGGGAGGCTGAGGCAGAGAATTGTTTGAACCTAGGAGATGGAGGTTGCAATGAGCCAAGATTGTGCTACTGTACTCCAGTCTGGGTGACAGAGTGAGACTCTGTCTCAAAAAAATAAAAATCTAATTAAAATTAGAGATGACAATATAATAACTGCCTATCATTTTACTGGGCTGATAATGATGCTGTATTTGGAATTTTGTTTAAGTGGTGGTTAAAATTCAGTGTATTTGCTAGGAAACCAACTCGTTAATGCAGAGGAAAACATAATTTTAGGAGCAAACTGTACATAAAGGCTGTCAGCTGCTAGATAGATGAGGTTTTTATGATAGTAAATATTTCATTAGTTAGATATGCTATTTATTTTCCTTCCCTTTTTTTTTTTTTTTTTTTTTTTTTTTTTTTTTTTTTTTTTTTTTTTTTTTTTTTTTTTTT
>NW_016108077.1:427347-430289 GCF_001604975.1 Cebus imitator | reverse complement strand
AGTGCTGGGATTACAGGCTTGAGCCACCGCGCCCGGCCTCCTTCCCTTTTTTTAATGTCACATACATCATCACACCTCAGATGTTTTGTGATTACAGATTTTAGCTAGAGCGTAATATGTATGGCCCACCCACTTCCCTCCTATTTCAGTTTTCCAGCGGAAAAACAATTGCATAAGGCAGTATTACCATACAGTTGAGTTGACCTCGGCAGGCAATGGAGGTGAGATTGTAGGTATTTTCCCAATGCATACATTTTATCAAGTTCAATTATTGAAAAATCAAAGGCTTAGACTTATTCTTTACCTACCAAATACAAGTGCCTATATGCCAGGCGCTTTTCTAGGCTCTGGGGATACAACATTGAACAAAAGACAAATTCCTTGCCTGGTGGAGCTTTCATTCTGCTGACACAAATACCAAGTTTTGTATACTATAGAATTAACCTAAAAACTACATTGATAGGCCAGGCATGGTGGCTCACGCCTATAATCCCAGCACTTTGGGAGGCTCAGGCAGGCGGATCATGAGGTCAAGAGATCGAGACCATCCTGGCCAACACGCTGAAACCCCTTCTCTAAAATAAATAAATTAATTAATTAAATTAAAGCCTACATTGATAATAATGATAGCAAACTATATTAATTATTGGCTACCTTCCGTATACCAAGCACAAAAGGTAGAGATGAATAAGGAGTTAAGGAACTCACATTTCGTTCCAGAAAGAGACTGTAAACAAATAAGCTCATTTCAGACAGCCTGGTACCAAAAAGCAAACAAAAACAGGGTAGAAGAGACTGGGGGTCGGGGGGCAATCAGATAGGGTGGTTAGGGAAGACTTTGGGAAGCAGAAATGGTAGCCATGTGTGGATGAGATTGAAGAGTATTCGGACAGAGAGGAGTGAACGCAGACACCTTGAGCTGGCACTGGCTGGGCACATCCAAGGGACTGGAAAGGGGCCAGGTGGCCCAGGACAGTGTAAAATGATGGCAGCAGACAGGCTGGGTGGGTCTGCAGGGCCAGACCCCCATGCCTCAGGGTACTTCAGGCATTTGACAGCGCAGCACACACTCCAGACATCTAGGAGTTCCAATTACCTTTCTCAACACTAGCAATTCTCTAGCTCGGTGGTTTTCAGCCCAGCTCTCACTTAAGAATCATCTGGGGAACTTTTAAAAAATACGAGTGCCACATGAGCGGGATTGGCCTGCTGTGGGGTCTGGCCATCGGGAACTGTTCAGGGCTCCAGGTGATTTTGATATGCTGCCCTGCTGAGACCCGGTGCTTTCTCGCTGATTAAATGACTTGGTCGGTTCCCAGTTAGAACGCTTTAGTTGTGTGTAAGAATTCAAATGCAGAACTGAATATCATGCCCCACCCATAAGGAAAAAGGACTTGACTGTTCAGTTTGATTTGACCTGTTTTTTGGAATAGGTAATAGATTACATAGTCCAGAATTGAAGAAAAGTGAAAGGAAACACAGTGAAAAGTATCCCCTCACCACCCACCAGCCATGCAGCCCTGCAGGAAACCAGTGTCTATTTTCCAGAGATGGTTTACGCAGAACGTCTGCAGAATCGGAGTGATGTTCGATGGCTAACGTTGGCTGTTTATGCCTACTCTCTTTTCTCCCTGAATAGGAGTTACCAGAGATCGTCTTTTCACAGCCCCAGCCCTGATTGCACTGACCCCATCTTGTGATTATTGTACGGTCAGCTCTTTATCATACCCTCCTTTCAGCTCTCTTTGAGTTGATTTTACCGTTGTTTTTCAGCTTCATGAGATGGGTTCTTAGCTCATTTTCCATTTTTCTTTCTTTGTAATGTACATTTAAGGTTGTATGTTTTCTTCTAAGGACTGCTTTATTAGCAAAGCCCAATTTTTTTTTTCAGAAACTTTATTAGGAAAATTTTAGACAGATATAAAATAAACGAACCTTCACGTACCCATCACCCCAGTTCAGCAACTGTCAAAATCCAGCCGTCCTTATTAAACGTCTACATTCGCCTCCAATTATCGTTATCTTTTTTGGTAAATTTTACATACTTTGCAGCCTTAGTACCTTTCAAAATTCAAATAATTCTAGTAATTCCATTTGGAATCAAATAATTCCATTTCTAGAAATACATTCGACAAAATAACTTCACACATAGCGAAATGATTTGTATACAGAATAACTGACTGCAAAATGCCTGTTAATAGGGGACTGGCTATATATATGTATTTTACCCATACAGTGAAATTCCTTATAGCTACAAAAAATAACGAGAAAGCCTCTCAGTGGTGGGGCACAGAGAGTGCCAGCCCTTCAGTGCTGGGGCACAGTCTTGGGTAAGGAAACGCTGCGTAGGTCTGGGGTGGTGTGCCAGCGCCACAGAACACAGGGAAGCTGTGATGCATGCGTGTGTTTCGGGACTTCCTGTCTCTGTGCTCTGGACCAAATAGACTAGCCCTCCCTCCACCCCACCTGCCACTGAAGACACCCAAGAAAGGGAAATGAAATGTATGCAAAGTCTCTTAAAGGCTTCAAAAAGCTAAACAAGTGGTAAGAATAATAGAAAGAACCCTGGATCCCCTTCACCCATAATCACCTCTTCTGAACATTCTGCTACATTCATTTTATCATCCCTCTCTCCCTCCTCCAAAGGAATACAATTTTCTTCATAACTGTTTAAGAGTTAGTGGTAGATACTATTTCCTAAGCAAGGATGTTATTTTACATAACCACAGTACAATCAGAATCAGGAAGTTTCACATTGACACAGCACCACCCTCCAAAACACGGTCCACATTCAGATTTCACCAGTGGTCCCAGTGATGCCCTTGATAGCATTTCCCCCTAATTCAAGATTCAAGAAAGGATCACACGTTGCTTAACTGTTCCATTTCCTCAATGTCTTTTTTTCTTTGGAGACAAGAGTCTCGCTCTGTTGCCCAGGCTGG
>NW_016108077.1:419546-427172 GCF_001604975.1 Cebus imitator | reverse complement strand
TTTATTTATTTTTTTTGAGACAGAATTTCACTCTCGTTGCCCTGGCTGGAGTGCAATAGCATGATCTTGGCTCCCTGCAACCTCCACCTTCCAGGTTCAAGTGATTCTCCTGTCTCGGCCTCTGAGTAGCTGGAATTATAGGTGCCTGCCACCACACCTGGCTAAAATTTAGTAGAGATGGGGTCTCAAACTCCTGACCTCAGGTGATCCACCTGCCTCAGCCTCCCAAATTGCTAGGATTACAGGTGTGAGCTACCACATCCAACCGTTTTGTTGTTGTTGTTGTTGTTTTGGTATTTTTAGTAGAAATGTGGTTATGGCATGTTGCCCAGGCTGGCCTCGAACTCCTGGCCTTAAGTGATCCCTCTCAAAGTACTGGGATTACAGGCATGAGCCACCATACCCAGCCTTCCTTACTGTCTTTTAATCTATGAAGATCTTCCATCTTTGCTGTTGATGATAGTGAAATTTTGAAGGATTTCAGGCTAGCTGTTTTGTAGAATGCCTGCAGTTGGCATTTGTCTGATATTTCCTCTTGAGGACATTCAGGCTGTGTCCTTCAGGCAGGAGTACAGCATATTCCTGATGTTCTCTATCACTGCATTATGTCACAAGGCACATGTTTCTTGTTTTGATTATTTGGCTAAGGCAGCATCTGCCTTTTTTCTCCGCTATATAAAAATACTAGTTCTTCCTTTGGTGGTAAGAAATGGCTATGGGGAGACATTTTGAGACTATATAAAGATCTGGTTCCTCTTTAAGCATCTGTCAGTTTCCTTGTGGTTTTCATTTGCATTTCTCATCTGACAAGTGAGATTGAACATGGCTCTTGTGTTTATAAGCTGTCTGTCTTTACCTTTACTGTGAGACTTCACTGCACATATTTCTTGCATTTTAATCAATTTCCTGCCATTGGAGAGGCCACCACTCTCGATATCTGAACTTATTGCTTGCTAAGCAAGGGAGAGCTAGGCTGCAGAGCACAGGCCCTCTATATGTTGCCAAGCATCATGGGGCTCAGGGATCAGTGACTTTCAGATTCAGGGATATTGAGGGATTGTTTGGCCTTTGGTTTTGGAAGGTAGACAGTAGGGTGAGGCTGCTGCAGCCTGGCTGGCTTCCAGAGCGTGGCTACTGGTGTGAGGTTGCCATTGGTCCATTAGGAAGGGTTTTGTTTTGTTTCTAGTCAGTATTCTGCTGAACCATTAGGAAGGGTTTAAACTGGTTCTAGTGGTTATTTATGGTTTGGGATTATAATCAAAGAAGAAAGGACAGTCCATCTCTTCCCTTCTTGAATTTGGAGAATTGGAACCTCTTAGTCCAGGGCCTGTCAGGACTCTCAGACACATGCCCTGGTCCCAAAGCCGTTTCTTTTCTAGCTCATCTGAGGGACAGGGCACCCACTCTTCAGTACCATCGGCCCCAAAAGGGGAGGATGCCAGGGGCTTTGAAGGAGGTGACACTGATGTGTACCCTACCAGCTCCCATCTTGAGAATGACTCATATTGACAAAGCCATCCTTTATAATGTCAAACCTCTTTTTAAAAATTCAACTTTTCTGCGGGGCGTGGTGACTCACGCCTGTAATCCCAGCACTTTAGGAGGCCGAGGTGGGTGGATTGCTTGAGGTCAGGCATTCAAGACCAACCTGCCCAACATGGTGAAACCCTATCTCTACTAAAATACAAAAATTAGCTGGGTATGGTGACGGACACCTGTAATTCCAGCTACTAGGGAGGCTGAGGCAGGAGAATTGCTCAAACCCAGGAAGCAGAGGTTGCAATGAGCTGAGATTATACCACTGCACTCCAGCCTGGGTGACAGAGTGAGACTCCATTTCAAAAAAAAAAAAAAAAAAATTTCAGCTTTTCTATTAGATTTGTGTGTACTTCGTGACATTGCTTCAGATCACATGATTTTTTTTTTTAATTAAAATGGGTTTTATGGTTTTAAGTAAAATTACGTATTTTAAAACTGATAAGCTTGGTGTGGTGGCACATGCCTGTAGCCCCAGCTTCTCTAGAGGTGAGGTGGGAGGATCACTTGAGCCTGGGAGATGTTGCAATGACCCCAGATGACACCACTGCATTCCAGCCTGGATGAAGAGTGAGACTCTGTCTCAAAAAAAAAAATTAATTAAATAAAAATAAATAAAAGGGCTCCACAAAATCTGGACAGGGTAACTGATGAACTGATTATCTGTTTAATATTTAGAAATCTCAAAACTCTAAAATAGAGATTATGGCATCTACTCAAATACTGTTTGAAATACTATATACTCTCAAAGTTTTAATAACAAATTATAATAGTAAAAATTGTATTGAAGGTTCAGCCTACTCAGATTCTTCTTTTGTTTTGTTTTGAGAAGGAGTTTCACTCTTGTTGCCCAGGCTGGAGTGCAATGGTGCTATCTTGGCTCCCTACAACCTCCACCTCCCAGGTTCAAGCAATTCTCCTGCCTTAGCCTCCCGAGTAGCTGGGATTACAGGCCTGTGCCGTCAGGCCCAGCTAATTTTGTATTTTTAGTAGAGACAGGGTTTCTCCATGTTGGTCAGGCTGGTCTCACACTCCCGACATCAGGTGATCCGCCCGCCTCCGCCTCCCAAAGTGCTGGGATTATAGGCATGAGCCACCACACCTGGCTCCTCAGATTCTTAAAGACTTCTTTGTGAATTCCATAAGCAGGATTTAAGGATAGCATCTCCACATAATGAGATGTAACACTTGCTTAGTTTTAAAATGTCCAGATCAATTATTGTTATTCCTCGAAGCATGGGCTTGGGTCTGCATCATGTTGGGCGCACAGCATTATGGGAAGGGGAAAGGCTCCAGCTGCCTTAGAGCTGGGGTTTCAGAGTGAGACAGATTTGGCATAGAGTCCAGGAACTCCACTTACTTAAAGTCCTTGGGCAATTGTTCCCTAATTGTCTGAGCCTTTGTTACCTCATCTGCATAATGGTTTAATAGGCCATTTGGAGGGCTAAAGGCGATAATGGCCCAGGTGCAGTGGCTCAGTCTGTAATCCCAGGACTTTGGGAGGCCAAGGCTGGTGGATCACCTGAAGTCAAGAGTTCAAGACCAGTCTAGCCAACATGGTGAAACCCTGTGTCTACTAAAAATACAAAAATTGCCGGGCGCGGTGGCTCACGCCTGTAATCCCAGCACTTTGGGAGGCCGAGGCGGGTGGATCACAAGGTCAGGAGATCAAGACCATTCTGGTTAACATGGTAAAACCCCGTCTCTACTAAAAATACAAAAAATTAGCTGGGCATGGTGGCGCGTGCCTGTAATCCCAGCTACTCAGGAGGCTGAGGCAGGAGAATTGCCTGAACCCAGGAGGCGGAGGTTGCGGTGAGCTGAGATCGCGCCATCGCACTCCGGCCTGGGTAACAAGAGCGAAACTCCATCTCAAAAAAAAATAAAAATACAAAAATTTAGCTGGGCACAGTGACGGGTGCCTGTAATCCCAGCTACCTGGGAGGCTGAGGCAGGAGAATCACTTGAACCCTGGAGGCAGAGGTTGCAGTGGACCGATATCATGCCTCTGCACTCCAGCCTGGGTGACAGAGGGAGACTCCGTCTCAAAAAAAAGGAGACAATGCAGGAAAGAAACATAGTCTGGTACCTGGCACATATGTGCCCAACTAGTGGTTGCTGTGGTGAAGATCTGATCATCTTTCACCTTTACATACTTAATAGATCAAATTCTTCATGTAATCATTTTAACAACTGGATTAGTTGTTTTTTAATGTTCCCCTTTTATTAGGAAAAAGCACCCAAAAAGTTACATTAGTGGTTTTTACTTTAAAAAACAATTTAAGAACAATTTCTGACCTAGTTATTGTAAATTGAAATGTATTGTAAATTGAACACATACCAAAACGTCATAAGCATCTGCTTTTTTTAGCTTTGAAAAATAAACATCAGGGAACATCTGTCTTTGAATTGTGACCAGTATGTGTATGTCCTGAGTGTAATGGTTAAGAGGGTAGGATCTGGACTCACACTACCCAGTGAAGCCCCAGCTCTAACCCTGATTAGCCGTGTGAGCTTGGGCAACTTCCCTGTGCCTCAGTTTCCTCTCTCCGGCATGAGGAGGAGAGTGGTAACTCCCTCATTGAGTTGTCATGAGGATTATTTATTGCTGCACTTAGGCACTTAAGGCACAAGATAAGCGTCAGCACATTAGCTGGCCTTATACTTTACCGACTAGTCATTCAAGTTATTTTAATTTAAACAGAATCTATTCTGTACTACTGATTCTTTTTCCCCTTTACAGTTTTTTTTTTTTTTCTTTTTTGTGGGGACAGAGTCTCACTCTGTCGCCCAGGCTGGAATGCAGTGGCTCAATCTCGGCTCACTGCAACCTCTGCCTACCGGGTTCAAGCAATTCTCCTGCCTCAGCCTCCCGAACAGCTGAGACTACAGACACATGCCACCATGCCTAGCTAATTTTTGTATTTTTAGTAGAGACGAGATTTCACCATGTTAGCCAGGATGGTCTCAATCTCCTGACCTCGTGATCCACCTTCTCAGCCTCCCAAAGTGCTGGGATTACAGGCGTGAGTCACCACGCCCAGCCCCCTTTACATTTTTTTTTAAACCAAGTAAACAATAGCTTTCCATATTCCACAAAAATTGTGTCATATTTTTATCACACATGTATGATGATTTTATAAGAAAGCCATAAAACTCACCTGAATAAATGTACTTACTACACTGTATTGAAATGATACATTTTTAAACTAACTTGCTTTTTGTCTTTTCTTTCCCGTTCTAAAGTGATGTTCCTCCATCTTACGTCCAAACTAAATTTTCTAGGCTGAAAGCTATCTATGTCCCATTTTGGCAGAAAAAGACTTTTCCAGGTCAGTATTCTTCATATTTTATGGTTAAGAACATGGTGTTTGGTGACACATGCTGGTAATGAGAGTCACCAGGGCAAGTGACTGAACTTGGAGCCTCAGCTTCATCAGTTGCAAAATGGTGAAGATTATAATCCCTACTTGACAGGACTTTCAGAAGTCCTAAATGAGATCATGAACATGTAAGGTGTGGTCACCACGGTACTTGACACTTAGTGACCACTCTAAATAACTGAGTGCTGCTGGTGTTGCCATCACACACACACTCATGTGCACACAGCACATGCACGCATGACATGCCGTGCACACCACATGCATGCGCTCACTTACAACACATGCCTGCACTTACAACACATGCACTCACACACATGCACGTACACACAACACATGCACGTACACACAACACATGCACTCACGCACAATACATGCCCGCATGTACAACACATGCACTCACACACAACATATGCACTCACAACTCACAACACATGCATGTACACAAAACATGCACTCACTCACAATACATGCCCGCATGCACAACACATGCACTCACACACAACATATGCACTCACGCACAATACATGCCCACATGCACAACACATGCACTCAGGCACAACACATGCACATACACACAACACATGCATTCACGCACAACACATACCCGCACAACACATGCACTCACATGCATGTACACACAACACATGCACTTACGCCCAACACATGCCCACACACACAGCACATGCCCGCACATACAACACATGCACTCACACACAACACATGCACTCACACACACATCCACGTACACACATACACATGCACTCACATCCATACACACAGAGAAGCATACACATGTTCCAGAAAGAATGAAAGACACCCAGTTCCTTCTTTGTAGCTATTTGTGGATGGTTTAGATACGTAAGTCCCAAACTCAGTCATCAGAGCCACGTGAGGAACTTGTTAAAAACACAAATTTCTGGCCAGATGCAGTGGCTTATGCTTATAATCCCAACACTCTCAGAGGCCAAGGTGGGAAGATCGCCTCAGGTGAGGAGTTCAAGACCATTCTGGGCAAAGTAGAAAGACCCCACCCCCAATCTCTGCCAAAAAAATACAAAAATTCGCCAGGCAGTGGTGCGTGTCTGTGGTCCCAGCTACTCGGGAGGCAGAGGTAGGAGGATTGCTTGAGCCTGGGAGTTCCAGGTTGCAGTGAGCCGTGATTGCACCACTGCACTCCAACTGGAGCAACAGAGCAAGACTGTCTCAAAAAATATATATACAGATTTCTGAGCCTTGTTTCAGACCTAACAATTCCTAGTCCCCAGACTGAGTCCAGAGCCTGGATTTTCTCTGACGAGCTTGCAGGCCTGCGCTGTCTCATGCCATCTGCGCAACACTCGTGTTTCTCCTGGACCCACCATTTGGATGATACTGTAACCCGGGCTGTGATGAAATGCATCTTTGTGTTCAGCACACATCACTACCTGGTATTGAATCCTTATGAACTCCATGGCCATGGGCAAGTCTCTTAATGTCTTTAATGCCTTGGTTTCCTCAATTGAAAAACAAGTTAAAAATAGTGCGTACCTCATAGGATTTCTGCAAGGATTGAAGAAGTGAATGTGAGTAAACCAGTTAGAGCCAAACCCTACACACAGCAACAACTAGAACGGTTCATAGTCATTACCAGCCTCCTATATGCCTTGACTTTGATAAGAGGCCTTGTACAGACAGATAACTGCACAATTAAATTTATTTTCTGTAGAGATCATCGACTACCTTTATGAGACTACTCTACCTTTGCTTAAAGAAAAGTTAGAAAAGATGATGGAGAAAAAAGGCACTGAAATCCAGACTCCTGCAGCACCCAAGCAAGTGTTCCTCTTCCGAGACATCTTTTATTATGAAGACGATAGTGAAGGAGAGGATGGTGAAAAAGAAAGTTGAAAGTCAGGAGCAGTGGCTCACACCTGCAGTTCCACCGCTTTGAGAGGCTGAGGCCGGCAGATCACCTGAGATCAGGAGTTGGAGACCAGCCAGCCCAACATGATGAAACCCTGTTTCCACTAAAAATACAAAAATTAGCTGGGTGTGGTGGCCTGCGCCCGTAATCCCAACTACTTAGGAGGCTGAGGCAGGAGAATCACTTGAACCTGGGAGGCGGAGGTTGCAGTGAGCAAAGATCGCACCACTGTACTCCAGCCTGGGAGATAGAGCAAGACTCTGTCAAAGAAAGAAAAGAGAGAGAGAGAAACTGAGATTACTATTTCTTGTCCCTTTTTCTCAGTTGATTATATTTATATACATGTCAGTAAAGCTATTTTCAGTATTGATGTTGAATAAAGAATGTACAATGGCCAGAGGAAAGAGTATGAAATGATCATTTATACTCTTTCCTCTGGAGCATTAAAATGTATTACCATTTATATAAAAGTGTATTTGAATGAAAAAAGGAATACATGAATTGATTTAATAAATAATGACAAGTAATGGTTTTATTACAGGATAAAAGTTTCACAAATCCCTCTAACTGTAGCAGAGAATAGGGTCACATCCTATGAACATTTCATTACATAAGTTCAGCTATATGGGTACTGAGCGAAAATGAGAAAGTTAGCAATTTCAAAAAAGCATGCCCTTCTGCTGTGTTTCCAGTTGTTTAGCTGTCTGCTCTCCATGTATGTATGTATCGCATTTGTGTTATTTCTTTTTTTTTTTTTTTTTTTTTTTTTTTTTTTTTTTTTTTTTTTTTTTTTTTTTTTTTTTT
>NW_016108077.1:414810-417596 GCF_001604975.1 Cebus imitator | reverse complement strand
TTTTTGAGACGGAGTCTGGCTTTGTCACCCAGGCTGGAGTGCAGTGGCACAATCTTGGCTCACTGCAACCTCTGCCTCCCGGGTTCAAGCAATTCTGCCTCAGCCTCCCGAGTAGCTGGGATTACAGGTATGCGCCACCACACCTGGGTAATTTTTGTATTTTTAATACAAAAAAATTTTTGTATTTTTAGAGACGGGGTTTCACCATGTTGGCCAGGCTGGTCTTGAACTCCTGACCTCAGGTGATCCACCCACCTTAGCCTCCCAAAGTGCTGGGATTACAGGCGTGAGCCACTGTGCCTGGCCCATAAAATTGTTTTTAAACAGCATTGACTATGCTTTATTTGAGTTATTGGCCCAGTCCTTGGTCATTTTGTCCTTGTCCCTAGGCATGTGTTTCAGCTGTTTGTCTTCACTGATGGACTTCATTACCCAATGAAGTGGCCCAGCATGGCAAATATCAAGTAGGTCAGAAATTAGCGTCTTAGCCAGACCAAGACATCCACTCACTGCATAGCACCATGTTCATTTCAACAAGTTCAGCTCAGCAAACATTGGTGACCACCTGCAGTGAGCCAGGGACTGTTAGGAGCTCAAGAAAGAAGCATTGACAGTACATCCTGGGGGCCTGCCTTCTTTGAGGCTACACAGTCGAGCATTTTCTGAACACCGTTTCCTGTTTATTTCCTGAAATACATGCCCAGGCATTCTTCAGCCCATATCACGCCGTCAGCTGACTCCCGGTTTATCCAGGCTGTCACATGATCCCTTGCTACAATCACTGCTTCCTGAACACCCTCCATTCCGGCATTCTCTCCCCCTGTGGCACTTCCCTGTTTAAGACACCAGACCTGGGTGAGCCCTTCCATTTGCCCGTTACCTGCACCTGAAGAGCTGGATATTCCCAGAAGAAAGTTACAACTGAGCTGGCAGATTTCACTTTCTTGATGGTAAAGCTCAAATGGACACAATGTTACCAAAGGATCCTACTTTGAATCTCTAGTAGGCATGCTTTGCTCTTCCCTACATCAGTTCATTTCCACAGTCAGCCCTCTCACACTCCCTTTCTGCCTTAGGGATAATCCACTTAGGAAAGTGAAGCCATAAGACATAAACTCCCTCCTCCCTCCACCAACCAGACAAACCTACCTGAAGCCACACTTAAGCCAATCCCTACACCTAAGCCCCTGCAGCCCATCCCCCTGCATTTTTTTTTTTTCTTTAAGAGATAGGGTCTCGCTCTGTTGCCTAGACTGGAGTTCACGTGTGATATTGTGCTAGCCTAGAGCCAGAACCGGAGCAAAACTATTTTATAAGATGCAAAACTGTTTTTAGATAAACTGGCTGTCCCATTCTCCTCACAATAACTACTGTCCTTGGCCTCTGTAAATAGAACTGCCAGTTTGTTCCTCAAAACTGTGTAAAGCTGCTTACCTTTTCTTATCAGTAACTGCTAAAATCTGTGACTTCTATCACCACCCAGATGATGTGTAAACAAATGTATATCCTGACTTCTGTAAACCACTGAGGTAACAAACAGAATGACAAAAGTCCCCTAGCCCTTGGAATGTCCGGAGACCCCCGCCCTTGTCTCCACCCAGGAGGTAATTTACAGAATCCACTAGCCCTCGGAATGTCTGAAGCCTTTTCATCCCCATCGCCGCCCCTCACCCCCACTCCCAAGGTGGTTTTTCGGGTATAAAAAAATCGTGGCACCCTCCTGTTGCCATCACAGGTTGGAGAGACGTGAGTCCTCTGTGGTCGCCGGCATAAATAAATGACCCTGCAGTCTGGCATACTTTTGTCTTGTGGTAACTTTCTACGCTCCAGTCAAATACAACACATGATCACAACTCATTGAAACTTTGACCTTCCGGCCTCAAGCAATCCTCCCACCTCAGCCTCCCATGTAGCTGGGACTACCGGCATGTGCTACCACATCAGCTAATTTTTATTTTTTATTTTTGTGAAGAGATATGGGCTCCATATGTTGCCCAGGCTGGTCTTGAACTCCTGGGCTCAAGTGATCCTCCCACCTCTGCCTCTCAAAGTGTTGGGATTACAGAGTGTGAGCACCTGGCCACCCCCTGCATTTTCTCAGAGGTTTTGATATTTTGTTGATCCTTCTCCTAAATTGTCAGCCTTCTGTTCTGGACCATTAACAGCATACAACAGGCTCTAGTGTAACTCATCTTAAAGTATGTGTAGATATATGGAATCAATTAGTTCCTGCTACACTCCCCTCCGCGCACCCAACTTTGAAAAGTTAGTGTTCCTCAGAGCTGTTTTGAGCTTTTTCACATTCTCTCCATAGCTTGAAATCATGTGTATATGCTGATCCTTCCTCCCAAGTGTGTAGTTACAGGTCACGTTCTCCCCCAAACTCCAGGCTAAAAAAATTCATCTGCCTACTTACTGGACGGAGCTCAGGTATCTTACACCTGAAATCTATTATCATATTGCAAATAATATTCTAATTGCTGATACTCATCTCAAAACCTGTCACCTGTGCCCCAGGCGTCCTTATCTCCACCAGCAGTATTGTTACCGGGGATTCTGTGTTGGAATGGATTCTTTAATTGAGATCAACAGAGTTGGAGCTCTGGACCAGCAATCACAGTTCGTGTGATAGTGAGCAAGCTAACATCAAAATGCAACTTAAAGCGAGGTTTATTGCAACACAGTAATACACTCTGAGGGGGAGCAGGCTGATTTCTGGGAAGTGAAATCAGCACCTCTTTACAAAACTCAAGTTTTTTTTTACAGGGTTTGTGGGGAGGAATTGA
>NW_016108077.1:412447-414479 GCF_001604975.1 Cebus imitator | reverse complement strand
AGACAGGATTTCACCATGTTGGCCAGGCTGGTCTCGAACTCCTGACCTCAGGTAATCTGCCCACCCTGGCCTCCCAAAGTGCTGGGATTACAGGCATGAACCACTGCATCCAGCCCCCAAAGTCATTTTCTAGATACCATGCTGGTGGTCCAATGTCATGTGATCCTGTGAAAGAAATTGCTCCCTGGTCAGCTGAAGCAATTGGCCCACCAGCCCATCTTCCTGGAACCAGAGCCAGCCACATAGCCCTGGATGAAGCCCCTAGTGCAAGTTTCCCCAAGCTCCTGGGAGCATCTGGTCAACCCCGCATGCAGCGGGTAAAGGTAGAGGGTTAGAGGGTGCCCCCAACAGGGAGAATTGGAGCTGAGGACTACAAAGTCCTGCTTCAGGCTCTTAGCCCTCTATCCAAGGAAGGTACTGCACCAGGCCAATTCTCCCTGACAGTCACACAGACAGGCCTGCATAGCACCCTACTTACACAGACAAATTTCCACAGCACTGGCTTAACATTGAGCTAATAATTATACCCAGAGAAATCGATGCCCAGACATCGAAGCCAGAAATGAAACATATGTTCAGGAGGAGCTTTGCACGGCCTTCTCCCAAACCTGGAGCAAGTCAAGACAATGGAGATGGCCTTACATTCCTTGTGCCAGGACCTGTCTCAGGTCAATGAAATCTGGGACCGGTCAAGGTAACTAAGGCAGTTGTTTGAATAGATTTATTGGAGAGCCTAAGGTAGCTCTCCAGGCCAAACTGTAAATGAGATAAGTTAGAAATAATCATTTTGGTACCACAGTCCTCATTAATTAGAATTTAGGAGACAGGCCTTGATGGTACTGGGGCCCTCATGGATTCATTAAACTTAAAAAGCATTTTTGGCCACTAACCTTACAGTTAGAACAAAATCCGTCACCTATAGACTTAGCCAAATGCGATAACACACATAGGCATATAACCCCCACACATATATGCACTGAGAAAACTGTAACACTTTGAGTTGGTCTGGTGAAGCAATCTCCAACCTTCTCCCTGTATCTGGTAACAGCAATAAACTTCCTTTCCTAGTTTACATGCTTCTCGTTACTGAGCCACGAGAACACGCAGCAGACCCGGCTTGGTCTGGGAACAGTACTGCCAGCCCCAACTTGTCCCAGGAAGCAGAGAGGGACTTAGAAAATGTTGAGAAATCACTCCAAAGAGTAAGGGTCCCTGAAGGCTTGCCCAGGTCTGAAGGTAGGACTGAAAATCCAGGCCACTTTGGAAGGGGTTAACCTCATTGGGAAGGAGAAGTCTTTCAGAACACCCTGTACGTACCCTGTGTAACTTTCAGCACAGTGGGAATTGCTAGCCTAATGCCTGTCCCTCTCTCTGAATGGGAGTGCTACTGCCTGGTCATAACCACCCCCTGGTGAGGATTTACTCAGTGTTTATTGACTATATGGGAGGATTCAGGTGCTTTGTTTTTTACCTGAAACTTTTATGTACTCAAAACTTTTTTCAACATATCACTTTTTCCAAGGCCTTTGCAGCTGTTTTTAGCTTTTTTGTTGTTGTTTTTGAAACAGAGTCTCACTCCATCACCCAGGCTGGAGTACAGTGGTACAATCGCAGCTCACTGCAGCCTTCACCTCCCAGGTTCAAGCAATTCTCCTGCCTCAGCCTCTCGAGTAGCTGGGATTATAGACGCACACCCCCACACCCAGCTAATTTTGTATTTTTAGTAGAGATGAGGTTTTGCCACGTTGGCCAGGCTGGACTCGAACTCCTAACCTCAGGTGATTCTCTGGCCTCAGCCTCCCAAAGTGCTGAAATTACAGGTGTAAGCTGCCTTGCCCAGCCCACTATTGCTGTTTTTAAGAGAAAAGAAAAAACATTAAAATCATTCTGGGTTTAAAAAAAAAAAATGCGGCCAGGCCCGGTGGCTCACGCCTGTAATCCCAGCACTTTGGGAGGCCGAGGCGGGTGGATCACGAGGTCAAGAGATCGAGACCATCCTGGTCAACATGGTGAAACCCCGTCTCTACTAAAA
>NW_016108077.1:408641-411952 GCF_001604975.1 Cebus imitator | reverse complement strand
GCCTGAATAAAGGTTTTATTCAATGTTATTAAATACATCAATGAGCTAACAAGAAAGTTCGTGCAAGTGGGAACCTATGGTAAGCAAAACACCATAGCTGGTCTTCAACCAGTCATTAAATAAAACAAATAGAACAAATGGTAACTGAAAAAAGAAAATAACAGACATATAAAACTCAGTGGAATGGATCAACAAAAAGTGGTATACCCATACAATAGGACACTATTCAGCCATGAAAAGGAATGAAGTACTGATCCATGCTACAGCGTGAAGGAACCTTGAAGATACTGTGCTCAGTGAAAGAAGCCAGACACAAAAGATCACATGCTGCATGATCCCATCTATATGAAATGGAATAGGTAGTTATACAGACAGAAAGTAGATTGGTGGTTTCCAGGGCCTCAGAGAAGTGGGGAACAATTGCTTAATGGGTGTGGGGTTTCATTGAAGGCCAAGGAAATGTTCTGGAAATATTTAAAGTGGTTGCGCAACATTGTGAATGTACTACCATGTAATTGTTCACTTTAAAATGGTTGGTTTTATGTTATGTGAATTTCCCTTCAACAACAACGACAAAAAATAGAAACAAATTTTAAAAAGGACCAAAAAGCCTCCAAAAATTTTTTTTTTTTTGAGATGAAGTCTTACTCTTGTCCCCCAGGCTGGAGTGCAATGGTGCGATCTCGGCTCACTACAACCTCCGCCTCCTGGGTTCAAGCAATTCTCCTGCCTCAGCCTCCCGAGTATCTGGGATTATAGGCACCCACCACCACACCTGGCTAATTTTTGTATTTTTAGTAGAGATGGGTTTTCATCATGTTGGCCAGGCTGGTCTCAAACTCCTGACCTTAGGTAATCTACCTGCCTCGGCTTCCCAAAGTGCTGAGATTACAGGTGTGACCCACTGCATCCAGCCAATATTTTTAAAAAGAAAAGAAAGAAAGAAAGAAGGAAAGCCCATCAGTACAATCCACCATGTTAATAAAGAAGAAAAATGGGCCGGGCGCGGTGGCTCAAGCCTGTAATCCCAGCACTTTGGGAGGCCGAGGCGGGTGGATCACGAGGTCAAGAGATCGAGACCATCCTGGTCAACATGGTGAAACCCCGTCTCTACTAAAACTACAAAAAATTAGCTGGGCATGGTGGCTCGTGCCTGTAATCCCAGCTACTGAGGAGGCTGAGGCAGGAGAATTGCCTGAACCCGGGAGGCGGAGGTTGCGGTGAGCCGAGATCGCGCCATTGCACTCCAGCCTGGGTAACAAGAGCGAAACTCCGTCTCAAAAAAAAAAAAAAAAAGAATGGATAATACTCTGAGGTGGGAGGATCTCTTGAGCCCAAGAATTCAGGACCAGCCTGGGCAACATAGCAAGACCCCATCTGTTAGAGAGAGAGAGAGAGAGAGAGAGAGAGAGAGAATGATGTATACTCTCACCACTTCTTGTCAGCATTATCCAGCCTGTGTAGTCAAGCAAGAAAAGGAAGTAAAAACTACATGGATTGGAAATGAGGATATAAAACTGCCATAATTCACAAATGATTTGATTGAAAATATAGAAAATCTAAATCTATAGAGAATGTATGGGAATTCTTAATTAGGAAAAGTCGCTACATACAAAAACAGAAAACAAACATTTTAAAGTAAATCTCTACTAAATTTCTATGGTGCCATAACAAACGATCACAAACGTCGTGGCTTCAAGCAATGGAAGTGTATCATCTTACAGTTCTGCAGCTCATAAGTCCTAGATAGGTCTCACAGAGCTCAAATCATGATGCCAACAGGGCTGCATTCTTTTCTGGAGGCTCTACGAGAGAATGTTCTCTGCTCGTGGCTTGGCAGAATTCGGTTCCCTGTGACTGCAGGATTGTTTTCTTGCTCTCTGTGAACTGAAGACAGTTCCCAGCTTCTAGAGGCCACTGTATTCCTTGGCTTGTGTCTCCTTCTTCCAGCTTCAGAGCCTGCAAGGCCATCAAATATTTCTCAGGTGGCGCATCCTACGCCCATTCTTCTGCCTCTTTCACTTTTAAGTAGATTGGGCCCACCTGGATAACCCAGGCTAGTCTCCCTATCTTAATCTCTCTGATTAGCAACTTTCATTCCATCTACAACCCAAATTTTCTTTTGTGGTGCAATGTAACATATTCACAGATTCTGGGGAATAGGAAATGAACATCTTTGGGGACCATTCTTGTGCCTCCCACAGTCACCATTTATAATAACCCAAAAGGCCATCCAATTCCAAGCAATAAGGCTGGGCGCGGTGGCTCACACCTGTAATCCCAGCACTTGGATAGGCCAAGGCAGGTGGATCACCTGAGGTCAGGAGTTTGAGACCAGCTGGCCAATGTGGTGAAACCCCATCTCTACCAAAAAAAAATACAAAAATTAGCTGGGCGTGGTGGCACTCACCTGTAATCCCAACTGCTCAGGAGGCTGAGGCAGGAGAATTGCTTGACCCCAGGAGGTGGAGGTTGCAGTGAATGGAGATTGCACTACGGCACTCCAAGCCTGGGTGACAGAGTGAGACTCCATCTCAAAAAAATAAAAACAACAAACAAACAAAAAACTATTTCAAGCAATGAACCTAATAGAATTTGTGCAAGTCCTCTATGCAAAAAAAACATAAAATATTGACAAATACTTTTAAAGATTGCGGAATCTCCTTAAGATGGATTTGAAGGCTCTTTGTGCATTGGAACTCTATCTGGATTTGGGCCAACCCCAGAATGAAGAAGAGCATTTTGTACACACAGTTGCTCTGCTGCATTAAACTTGAACAGATTGCAAGAAGGCATTCATATTAAGTGGAGAAATTGCATACTTTTTTTTTTTTTTTTAAGACATGGGGTTTCATTATACTGCCCAGGCCGGTCTGGAACTCCTGGCCTCAAGTGATCCACCTGCCTCTGCCTCCCAAAGTACTGGGATTACAGGCGTGAGCCACCATGCCCAGCCTCTTTTGCTTATTTTTTACTTTAGATTCACTCTTAAATTGTTTTGTGCAGTGAAATCAAGAATGTAAACTGGCCCACCAACAACAGAAATAACAATATAAAGAGAGAGCAAAGCAAATAATGATAAAAGTGTCAATCCATCAAGAAGATATAGCTGTTATAAATATATATATATACACACATAAACGCACCTAACAACAAAGCCCCTCAAAAAATGAAGCAAAACCCGATAAAATTGAAAAGAGAAATAGATGTACAATAATATTTGGAGACTTTAGCACCCCATTTTCTTTTTTATCACTTTTCTTTCTTTTTCTTTTCTTTTCTTTTTTTTTTTTTTTTTTTTTTTTTTTTTT
>NW_016108077.1:407269-408281 GCF_001604975.1 Cebus imitator | reverse complement strand
GCCTCTTTTTCTTTTTTTTAAAGACAGAGTCTCACTCTTGTCACTGAGGCTGGAGTGCAACGATGTGATCTCAGCTCACTGCAACCTCCGCCTCCTGGGTTCAAACAATTCTCCCACCTCAGCCTCCTGAGTAGCTGGAATCACAGGTGTGCACCACCACACCTATCTAATTTTTGGTTTTTTTGGTAGAGACAGGGTTTCACCATGTTGTCCAGGCTGGTCTTGAGCTCCTGACCTCAAGTGATCCACCCACCTCGGCCTCCCAAAGTGCTGGGATCACAGGTGTGAGCCACTGTGCCTGGCCCTAACACCCTATTTTCTTTCTTTTTTTATTTTTGAGATGTTGTTTTGCTCTTGTTGCTGAGGCTGGAGTGCAATGGCATGGTCTTGGCTCACTGCAACCTCTGCCTCCTGGATTCAAGGGATTCTCCTGCCTCAGCCTCCCAAGTAGCTGGGACTACAGATACCCCACCACCATGCATGTTGCATTTTTAGTAGAGATGGGGTTTCACTATGTTGACCAGGCTGGTCTTGAGCTCCTGACCTCAGGCAATCCACCTGCCTCGGCCTCCCAGTGCTGGAATTACAGGCATAAGCCACTGCGCCCAAACCCAGTCTTAAACTTACTATGAAGCTACAGTGGTCAAAACAGTGGAGTACTCGCATAAAGATACATATATAAAAATCACAAAATTAATATAAATCAATGGAATGAATTGAGGGTCTGTAAATAAACCCATAAGTCTATGTCCTGTTGTTTTTCAACAAGAGTGCCATGACTATTCAAGGGAGAAAATATTCTCTTCAGCAAATAGAGATGGGACAACTGGATATCCACATAAAAAAGAAGGAACTTGCTGGGCGCAGTGGCTCTTACCTATAATCCCAGCACTTTGGGAGGCTGAGGTGGGCTGATCGCCTGAGGTCAGGAGTTCCAGACCAGCCTGGCCAGCATGGTGAAACCCTGTCTCTACTGAAAATACAAAAATTAGCCAGGCATGGTGGCAGGCAC
>NW_016108077.1:401981-403214 GCF_001604975.1 Cebus imitator | reverse complement strand
CAGATCACCTGAGGTCAGGAGTTCGAGACAAACATGGTGAAACCTCATCTCTACTAAAAATACAAAATTAGCCAGGTGTGGTGGTGCATGCCTGCAATCCCAGCTACTCTGGAGGCTGAGGCAGGAGAATCACTTAAACCCAGGAGGTAGGGGTCACAGTGAGCCGAGATCGCACCACTGCACTTCAGCCTGGGAGAGAAAGGGGAAACTCCATCTCAAAAAAAAAAAAAAAAAAAAAAAGAATGAAGAATGAACTTGAACCTCTTACCTCACACCACATACAAAAATTATCAAAATGGAACAAAGACCTAAATGTAAGAGCTAAGACTATAAAACAGGAGGAAACACAGATGTTACACTTCACAACTGTCACAACTTTGTTTTGTTTTTGTTTTTGTTTTTTTGAGACAGTCATGCTTCATCACCTAGGCTGGAGTGCAGTAGCTTGATCTAGGCTCACTGCAACCTCCACCTCTTGGGTTCAAGCAATCCTCCCGCCTCAGCCTCCCAAGTAGCTGGAATTACAGACACCTGCCACCATGCCCAGCTAATTTTTGTATTTTTAGTAGAGACAGGTTTTCACCATGTTGGCCAGGATGGTCTTGAACTCCTGACTTCAGGTGATCCACCCACTTTGGCCTCCCAAAGTGCTGGGATTACAGGCATGTAATCCCACCATGCCCAGCCACTTCAGAACTTTGGATAAGGCAATGTCTTTTACAATATGACACCAAAACTACAAACAACAAAAGAAAAAATAGATAAATTGGGCTTCCTTACAATGAAAAACTTCCGTCTATCAAAGAACACTATCAACAAAGTGAAAAGACACCTGAGACAATGGGAGAAAACATGAAAAGCTGTATATCTTTATAAGGGTCTAGTATTGAAGATATAGATGACGTAACTCATAAAAAGACAATTCAGTTTAAAAATGGACAAAGAACTTGAACACACGTTTCTCTTGGAAGATACACACATGACCAACAAGCACATGAAACAATGTTTGACATAAGTCAAACCACAACCACGATGACATGTCACTTCACATCCACTAGGACGGCTGTAATTTAAAACTCAGGCCAGGCATGCTGGTATGTGCCTACAGTTCTAGCTACACGAGTGGCTGAGGTTGGAGGATGCTTGAGCCCAGGAGTTCAAGGCTGCCATAAGCTATGATTGCAACACTGCAAGCTAGTCTGGGCAAGGGAACAAGACTCTATCTCTAAAATT
>NW_016108077.1:395263-397402 GCF_001604975.1 Cebus imitator | reverse complement strand
AAAAAAAAAAAAAAAAAAAAAAAAAAAAAAAACAGAAAATAACAAGCGATAGAGAAGATGTAGAGAAATTAGAACTCTCATACATTGCTAATGGGAGTATGAAGTGGTACAGTTATTGTGAAAAATAGCTTGGCAATTCTTCAAAAAGTTAAACATTAAATTACCATACATCCCAGTAATTACACCCCTCGGTATATACTAAGAGAAATGACAATATAGATCTACAAAATAACTTAAATATGAATGTTCATAGGTATTACTCATAAGAGCCAAAATGGAAACACTCCTTTTGAATGGTGAGTGGATAAATTGTGTTAAAATTACATGTAATAGGCTGGGCATGGTGGCTCATGCCTGTAATCCCAGCACTTTGGGAGGCAGAGGAGCTCAAGACCATCTGGGCCAACATTGTGAAAACCCATCTCTACTAAAAATACAAAATTACCTGGGCATGGTGGCCCATGCCTGTAATCCCAGCTACTTGGGAGGCTGAGGCAGGAGAATGGCTTGAACCCGGGAGGCAGAGGTTGCAGTAAGCTGAGATCGCGCCATTGCACTCTAGCCTGGGCGACAAGAGCAAAACTCCGTCTCAAAAAAAAAACACAACAACCCAGCAAACGAACAACAGCAAACTAGACAAGTGCGTTTAAGCTTGCACAACAGAAAGCACAGATTGCACCAAGGAAAACGTGCCTGTTGAGAACTTTATTCACCTCAGTTCTCTACTTCGGTACAATTTCCCAAACATGCCACAGAGAAGTGGAGTCCAAATGGAGACCAATGGACTCACTGAGTCAAGGGAGCAGAAATTAAAATCCATAGCTACTGAAATTTGGGGGGCAGGATATCAGAGAGGGGAACCCCCAACTTCTGGTGGAGGGATGTTTCTAAGGGCCCTTGGTCAAAAGAGTGTTTGTTTATTCAGAGCCCCCTGCAATTCCATGTTAATTGGAGGACTGGCTTTTCCATTTTTGCCAAAGTGCTCGTTGGTTTTTTTTTTTTTTTTGAGACAGGGTCTCCATCTGTTTCCCAAGCTGGAGTGCTGTGGTGCCACCTCGGCTCACGGCAACCTCTGCCTCCCGAATTCAAGCGATTCTCCTGCCTCAGCCTCCCAATTAGCTGGGATTACAGATGCCCACCACCACGCCTTGCTAATTTTTGTATTTTTAGTAGAGATGGGGGTTCACCATCTCTACTAAGGCAAGGCTGGTATTACAGGTGTGAGCCACCGCGCCCGTCCATATTTATGGCTTCATCAGCTTTAGAAGTTTGTAATTTGTACTTATTTATTCATTGCAAATAAGCATTAATTTTCATTTCTGTGTATTTACAAATGATATTGCAGTGCTTCTGTATAACATTCTACTCCTCGTGTAAGTTTTGGGCTCAACAATCCCTGAATGCACCTTGGATCAAGGAGTCTCAGGACATAACGTCGAGTGTCAAAAACAATCTGCAGCAAAGCAAATGCAGGAAGATGACAACGCCACAGAGAGCTTCGGAGGCAGGAGGAAATTATGACTTCTGTGGGCTCTGGGCACATTTTACCTTCATGGCACTTTTCTCCATTATTAAAAAAATGGTAAAAATTGTATTTTATGACTGTGTTGGTACAAAGACTGTTGATATATTAGTGTTATATGGTAAAAGAATTCAAGTATGTTCAAAATATTTGACGGGATAGAGAAGAACTGGAAAAGATGAAAATAACGGTCAACCCGCGCTGCTCCCTGGACTGTTAAATTTGCATAACGGTCACCACGCCCTTCCAACAAGCCACGCCCCCTTGCTGGAATATTCCTTGGCCTGGGCCGCTTCGGACAGAGTTCCCCGGATTGCTCCTCATCCTCGGGCCAGGGTTCTCCTCGGTAAGACTGTGTCTGACCCTCTTTTCCCAATGGGGCCCACGTCAGCCTCTTCTCTTTCTCGCCCGAGTCACTACTAGTAATTGTTTTACAATTTCCCTGTCTCCTTTATTAACTGTAAGATGGTGACGCTGGCTCATCCGGGTCAGCAGTAGGGATTAAAAAAGCGGGTAGGGGCTGGGCGTGGTCGTCTGTAATCCCAGTACTTTGGGAGGCCCAGGCGGCGGTTCACTTGAGGTCAGGAGTTCGCAACCTGCCTGGCCAACATGGCGAA
>NW_016108077.1:392536-394013 GCF_001604975.1 Cebus imitator | reverse complement strand
TTTTTTCCTGAGAGCGAGTCTTGCCGCGTTGCCCCGGCTGGAGTGCAGTGGCGCGACCTCGGCTCAATGCAACCTCCGCCTCCCGGCTTCAAGCCATCCTCGTGCCTCAGTCTCCCGAGTAGCTGGGATTACAGGCGTGAGCCACGGCGCCCGGCCCAGGTGGCTAAGTTTTAACTTTTTCTTGGTAGACACCGGTGTCTCGCTATGTTTCCCGGGGTTCAAGCGAGCCCCCCGCCTGGGCCTCCCAAAGCGCTGGGATTAGAGGCGGGAGCCGTCGCGCCGTCGCGGGATTGACTGTGTTGTGTTGCGCATCGCGCGTTGTTCGCAAGACCTGATGTCTCCCTTTCGGTCATGTATAAAGATACATTCCTCCGAAAAACTACGCGTTTCCGTAATTTGCATCACATCTTAGGTCTTTAAAGGGAATCTAAAGAGAAAGATGACTTCATCATCGCAGTACATCTGCTGAAGTACCTGAGGCTTTGAAAAGAGAAGAAAAAAAGGCGGAACGGAAACGGCCAGAGGGCAGGTGCTGACCCCACCCCCAGCGAGGCTCTGCCCGGAGCTGCCCCGCCCGCAGGAAGCCCGGGGCGGGGCCGAGGTCAAGGCTCCGCGGCAAACTCGCCCCTTCCCCGCTGACGGGCACCGGGGATTGGTCGGGCCCCGGCTTCCCGGACGTGACGGCAGGGCCCGCGTGGGCGGTGCACCGCTCCGATCTTCCTCCGCCACGCCCCCTGAAGCTCCCAAACCTGAAAGCGGCGGCCGGGGCGGGGCCTGCGGGCGGCGGCCGCGGGCGCGGGGGACGGGGCCTACCTTGCGGCGAAAGCGGGTTGGTGGCTGCGGCTGCGGCTGCGGGCCTGCACTTCCGCCAGTGGTCGAGAGCGGGGCCCCCGGCATGGAGATGGGCTACCAGCTGACGCCAGGCAGAGTGCGGTGAGGGGAGCGGCGGGCTGGAGGCCGCAGGCCTGGCGGGAGTGAGCGCAGGCGCGGCTTGTGCGCGCAGGGTCGCGTTGGGGAACCATCGCGGCGCTTGGGGCCCGGTGGACGGATAGGTGGGAGTCGGCGCCGCCTCGGCCGCTTCCCTCGGTGCGGGGGCGGGAGCACCCCTAGACGGCTGGCGGCCGCCCTGTTGCCTTCCTGCATGCTGGACCCGGTCGTTGGTACCCCCTGTCCTTTCGTTGTCTACGCTGCGGTCTTGTGTGAGCTGTTTTTTGGTGTGGACCCTGCATAGTTTCCTTCGGGGAGACTAGGATGTCTCGGGGTGGGAAGTGTCGGTCCCCTCCACTCCCTCGCCTACCTCCGGCCCGGCTCCCCTCCCTTTGGATTGTTGTTGTTTTTCTTTTTTTTCTTTTTTTGGAGACAGGGTCTCTCTCTTGTCACCCAGGCTGGAGTGCAATGGCCCAATCACGGCTCACTGCAACCTCGACCTCCTGGGCTCACGCGATCCTCCCGCCTCATCCCCCGCCCCCTCCCGAGT
>NW_016108077.1:388204-392386 GCF_001604975.1 Cebus imitator | reverse complement strand
TGCTCAGGCTGGGCTCAGTTATTCCAGCGATCCTCCGGGCCGCCGCGCTCGGCCGGTCCCTCCGTTTGGAAGAGTCTGTTTCTTCCACCTGGGGGGACTGGAGCGTATGCTGCTGGCAACAGGGCTTTGTCCGTCCTCCCCAGGTTGCGGAGTCCATGGATGTGCCCCACAATTTGCACGACCCGAGTGAAGCGAGGCTGACTGCCTGGGGTAAAAAAGCCCCACAAGGAGAAGGCCGAGTGTGGTATTTGATAAGTGATACAGGCCAAGTATACTAGGACTGATGTTACTTGCGCTGGGTACCTTGGGGGGAATTTTGGCTCAGTGCCTAGCTATCCCCGTGAGTCGGGACAGCCCCCGGTGGAACTGGGAGTCAGAATTGCAGTTCTGCTGTTCGTTTGTTACCTGAAAGTCCTCAGACAAGTTGTCTAACCTGCCTGGTTTTCTTCATCAGCTGGGAGTATTTATCCGTCGTAGGATTCATGTCAGGCTCAGATGAGATAAGAGTATAAAAGCCACTTACCAATTTTTCTTTTTTTTTTTTTTTAATTTCAGAAATGTTTTTTTGGGGCCAGAGTCTGGGTATCTATGAATGCAAATCCGTGTTTGTTCACAACTAAGCCCAGCTGAGACGATCACTTTTCTGTAGGCCATTTGCCCAGGTAATAATTTTTTTTTTTAACAGGAGTTCAGACCACCAAGGTAAGTGCAATTATGGAAACATGTGCAGAGTCCTGAAAGATAGAGAAGAAGGTCATCAGAGACAGACTAGAAGAGAGGACGGGTCGGACAGGCCCCCCCAGACGTGGTGACACTCAGGGAGGGCTTGCACACTGGTTGTTCTCAAATCCAGTTTTCTCTCGGAATCTTAGTGGAGTTCTTTAAAAGGGAAACAATTTTATCCGTAGGATCTCTTTTGCTTTTTTAAGTTCCTGAGGTAAGTCTGATGTGCATTCACAGTTAAGAATGCATTCACAGTTAAGAACCAGGCAGAGGTATGAGGGTGGGTTTTTAAGGCTGATGGATGAGCTTCCATAAAGGCAGGGAATACCAGTCACCATGAATGGTTTTAGGAAGAGCAAGTGAAGGGAGGTAAGTGTGGAAGGAAAGAAATGATGCGGAAGATGGATCATCGAGGGCCTTGTGTATGTTGAGCTCAGCAATTTGAATTTTATCCAAACAATGGAGGAGAAGTCACTTGTGCTTTCGAAGTCCAGTTTGGGCTTTGGGCTCTTGGCAGCATTTTGGTGGAAGAATTGGTGGCGATCAACCAAGAGGCAGAGAGATCATTGAGGCTTCTTCAGTAATCCAGACAAATAATGAAAATGTGTTGAATTAAGGCAGTGGTGGTTGCACTGAGAAGAAAGTAGAGACGTAATTAAGGAGTAGGCTCTAGAGCTCAGAGACTGGCTGAGGTAGAAGGAGCGTATAGGATAATTCCTAGGTTACTGGTTTGAAAACCGAATGGACAGTAATGCCATCAACAAAGGAATAAAGAACAGATAACAGATTTAAGGGAAGGACTTTGTTGGGTTCTGGTCATGTTTACTTGGAGGTACCTGTCAGACATGTGAGCAGAGATACACTGTATGCAGTTGGATGTTGAATATATCTGTCTGGAATTCTAGGCTATGCTGTCATTTATTGAGTAGGTGGAACACAGTGCATCATTGCATTAAGTTTGTGTTTTTTGTTTTGGTTTTTTTTTTGAGACGGAGTCTCATTGTCAGCAAGGTTGGAGTGCAATGGCTCGATCTCAGCTCACTGCAACCTCCGACTCCTGGGTTCAAGCCTCCCGAGTAGCTGGGAGTACAGGAGTGCACCACCACACCCAGCTAATTTTTGTATTTTTAGTAGAGACTGGGTTTCACCGTGTTGGCCAGGATGGTCTCGATCTGTTGACCTCAGGATCCTCCTGCCTTGGTCTCCCAAAGTGCTGAGATTACAGGTGTGAGGCACTGCACCCTGCTTGCGTTAAGTTTTACAATACATTCTAGTCTTTGGGCAGCTTCAATATAGGCAGTAGTTGAAGCAGTGGTTTGAAGTAGGTCACCCAGAAAGGGAGTACTGAATGAATAGGTTAGAATTCTCAGGACAAGCCTTCGAAAACTTTAATATTTATATGAGTAACAAAGGCAGGATTGTAATTATGAAGGAGACTAAGTAGAAGAAATGTCAAAAAATGGTGTAGCTAAAGAAAGCATGGGCAGCATTTTCATATGCTTCAGCAGAGTCAAGTTGAGAACCTATTGGATTGGTAATGTAGAGATTATTAGGGACTTAACGTTCCATAGAGTGTAAGGGTAGAAGTCAGAGTGCAAAGGAGCTGAAGAAGTGGTAGCTAGTGAATCTAAACTTCCAGATGTTTAGCTGAGAAGTGTAGAAGAAAGGAGTTTATTTAAAGGAGTTTAGCTCTGTCTCCCATGCTGGAGTGCAGTGGCACGATCTTGGGTCACTGCAGCCTCCACCTCCCAGATTCAAGTGATTCTCCTGCCTCAGCCTCCCGAATAGCTGGGATTACAGGCGCGCACCATCACTCCCAAATCATTTTTGTATTTTTGGTAGAGACAGGGTTTCACCACGTTGGCCAGGCTGGTCTTGAACTTCTGACCTCAGATGATCCACCAGGCTCGACTTCCCAAAGTGCTGAGATTACAGGGGTGAGCCACTGCACCCTGCCAGAAGAAAGAGATTGTTATCTGAAGTTTCTGGCTAGCTAATATTGAGAAATTGATAGCCTAAGGATAAGTCTGGAAAATTACAGTTATACCTATGGTGACGCATACTACATTTTTGGTTTTGACAAATAAGCTCTCTTAGTGAGTGCTCAGAGAGTTGCTTTTGTTTGAGTTTATTTTGGTTTTGCAACTTGAGTATTGTCTCGTTCAATAATGATTCCAAGTGGTTACAGGCTGATGAAAGTGACAACATAGACCTCAAGAAGAACTGAGTTGTACAGAAGCTTAACAGGATTCACAGTCATTTAGAAGCAATAATTTTCCCCCTAAAAGACAAAATATTCCCTATTGGGATTTCCTGGGCTTAGCCATTAGGAATTGGATTTTCCTGGGCTTAGGCCAGTGATGATTTTAAATTTGGAGAGTAAACCACACACACGTGGCCTTTTAAAGAACCACGGAGCATATGTTCTGTTGTTGATGTGCTCCGCAGCAGTATTTTCTGTATCTTCTAGGGTCTACGACACTTACCTATTTGGCAGTAACTCCCATATACTTTGAGAAAATTTAGCCTTGCTTTTTGGGAGGTGGAAATAAGCTAGCTCTCTGAGTGAAATAAAAAGCAAATTCTGTGATTTTCTTAGAAGAAGGTTTCTTTTGTTGTCTCCTTTGTTAGTAATTATTTTAAAGTACATGACATTTAGAGCTTCAAGTAAGATAAGCGGGGGAAAAAAGTACGCAATGTTTTATTTGTGTGGTAGTCCCACTTAAGTGGGATTTAAATTGAAAAAAAGCTCAAATTGACTGCAGTCTGTCAGCTGCTAAAATCATCCTTAAAACAGTGTTTGAGAAATCTATGAAGTTTCACTTTCTGTTCTTTTGTCTTCTAAGTTCACTTTCGTTATTGAGCTAGGTCACTGGAAAAAAACAGCTTCTGCAAACTTAATTTACTAGTAGTGTGATGTGGGCCTTTTAGGTATAAGTAATTCTTCTTTTGAAGAAAATGATTTTAAATTCTGCAGAAATATATTGAAGACCTTATCCCTTGTTACTTGGCATTTCCTAGTCTGCAGTGCCCTTGTACTAGGTAGGCATTAATAATACGTAATTGAGTTAGAGTTAGTGTCAGGAAAGGGCAGGACTCTGCAGCTGTAACTACATACTCTTTTTTTTTTTTTAAACTCCCTTCGATGAGAACTGGATAACTCATATTATCCTGTTCCTCTGCTTTCAGGAGGCTCCTAATGTAGAACTTAATGAAATTAAATTCCTTCTAAATAAGTTTCGATTTCTCTGTTTTTTGAAATCTCATTTTTAAATGTCCTTTTGTGTATATACTTTAATGTTGAAAGCTACCCTAAATTCTTTTTAGAACCATGTAGAAAGCATACCTCTTTAAAAGCATAAGTAAAAGTAATATTGGCCAGGCGTGGTGGCTCACGCCTGTAATCCCAGCACTTTGGGAGGCCGAGGTGGGTGGATCACCTGAGGTCGGGAGTTCGAG
>NW_016108077.1:384517-387820 GCF_001604975.1 Cebus imitator | reverse complement strand
TAATATTAAATAAATTTTAAAAATCAATTCATATGACTGACATATTTGATATGCTTATGCATTTCTGAATAATTATTTGTGAATATAAGAAGAAACTTAAGTTTTTTTGTTTTTTTTTTTCCTTTTGGGACAGAGTCTCACTCTGTAGCCCAGGCTGGAGTGCCTTGGCGCAATCTCAGCTTACTGTAACCTCTGCCTCCCGGGTCCTGGTTCAAGCAATTCTCTTCTCAGCCTCCCGGGTAGCTGGGATTACAGACGTGCACCACCGTGCCCAGCTAATTTTTGTATTTTTAGTAGAGACGAGGTTTCACCATGTTGGCCAGGCTAGTCTTGAACTCCTGACCTTGTCCTCTGCCTGCCTTGGCCTCCCAAAGTGCTGGGATTACAGGCGTGAGCCACCGTGCCTGGCTAAAGATTTTTAAAAATCACTTTATTTTAGGTACTAGCTTTATGCCACAGAAGCCTCAGCAGCCAAGCCTAATTTCTGTTGAGGTGTTTCAGATTTCCCATTGGTAAAGATTATGTGTTCTGAATTTTAGGGTGATGGTGATGCTCAATTAAAAATGTCACACTGCCCCATTTCCATTCCTACATATTCAGTATCTTCACTTAGGTTCCTTTTTTTTTTTTTGAGACGCAGTGTCAGTCTGTCACCCAGGCTGGTATGCAGTGACGCAGTCTTGCCTTACTTGCAACCTCTGCCTCCCAGGTTCAAGTGATACTCCTGACTCAGCCTCTCGAGTAGCTGGGATTACAGATGTGCATCACCATGCTCAGCTAATTTTTGTATTTTTTTTAGTAGAGATGGGGTTTTGCCCTGTTGGTCAGGCTGGTCTTGAACTGCTGACCTGAAGCTCTCTGCCCACCTCAGCCTCCCAAAGTGCTGGGATTACAGGCATGAGCCACTGTGCCCAGCTTACCTAGGTTTCTTAACCTTCTTCTAACCTTCTTTCTCCTTGAATAGAGACTTTTTAAACATTTTTAAAAATTGTCCCTCCTGTGAATTTTAATACCACCAATGTATTGTGTATCTCTTTATGTACTATATGTGCATCTGAGATTTATACCTAAGAAGAATAGGATTCTTTTTTTTTTTTTTTTTCCCTTTTTTTTTGAGACAGTCTTGCTCTGTTGCTCGGGCCGGAGCGCAATGGCTTGATCTCAGCTCATTGTAACCTCTGCCTCCTTTGTTCACGCGATTCTCCTGCCTCAGCCTCCCAAGTAGCTGGGATTATAGGCGCACACCACCACACCCAGCTAATTTTTCATATTTTTGGTAGAGACAGGGTTTCACTATGTTGGCCAGGCTGGTCTCAAACTTCTGACCTTGTGATCTGCCCGCCTCGGCCTCCCAGAGTGCTGGGATTACAGGCATGAGCCTCTGCGCCCAGCCTGGAATGCTTTTATCAGGAAGATTTGTCTCGCTTATTTGTTCAGTAATTTATTTATGTCAGTATGGCTTCATGTATATTTTATACTTTGGGTAATAATCCCATGTTATTTATTTTGTTCACATGTTTTAGCTTTAGCCACGGAGACTATTTCAGGTTGACTTTCTGATATTACACGTTCCTCCAGGTCTACTTGCATTTTTCCTGTCCCAGCTGATTATATTATCAGTGCAGACATTTGCTTTTTATTTAGCGAATACACTGATTACTAACTGAGCTTTCTGTTAGCTTTTATATGTGTTTAGTCATAGAGATAAAAAATATAGGATCTTTTATTATACCTCATTAGAATTGGAGACCTTTTGGGATTCTGGCTTATACGCTGTTTGCTGATCTTCTCAGTTTCATGCTGTCTCTATTTGTGATAAACCTGCCTTATGTAACTTTTTTTGTTTTTGAAACTGTCTCACACTGTCACCCAGACTGGAGTGCAGTGGTGCAATACCACCTCCCTGCACCTCTGCATCCCGGGCTTAAGCGATTCTCCTGCCGCAGCCTGGACTGACCTCGGTCTACGGATGTGCACCACCGCACCTGGCTTCTTTTTTGTATTTTTGGTAGAGACAGGGTTTTGCCATGTTGGTCAAGCTGGTCTCGAACTCCTGACCTCAGGTGATCTGCCTGCCTTGGCTTCCCGAAGTACTGGAATTATAGGTGTAAGCCACCATACCCGGCTATACTTGCCTTATATGTCTTCATTCAAATTTTTGACAAATTTAGTTCTTGGGATTTTCTTCCTGCTACTGTCTTGTTACTTTGCTCTCTAAAATTGCTAGGATTTGGAAGCTTATTTCATTTTAACCCTTTCACTTTTGGATTTGTAGAGGCTCTGATGTTGTTATAAAAACAAAAAGTTGAAGAAGGTAAAAAACTCTTAATCTAAAAAGCATTAATTAATGTTAGTAGTGCAATAGGTTGTTAGCATTTGTAGTTGTCAGAGTTTATAGTGCATTGAGGAGCAGTGAGTTATGGGCAGCAGTTCATGCATATATGCAAGTTCATGTGCCCGTGCTTTCAAAACAAGAGAAAATCCCTCTCTCTGTGTCAAACTGAGTAATGAGATTCAGGCAGTATGATTAAATATTGTTTATTTGAACATAAAGTTTGAGGATGGCCAGCTGGGATGGTCTAGACTCCAGAAGATAGTGTCAATGCTCTGAAGCGGAGAGGTTTTGAGGGTCATTATAGGGTCATTTATATAGGAAAGGTCTGAGGAAGCTTAATAGGATTTTGATGTTTTCTACACAAGGCTAGTTCCTAGTTACAGCAATTTAATGAGTTATAGGCAGTGTTCCTTTTGGAAGGGTATATATAACCTTCCACCTTAAGGATGTAGTAGTCCAGGGGTCTTTTATCTCTTTGTTAATGGGTCTTTTATCCCAGTCTAGAGATCTTTTATTGCATGTGACATCTAGTCGGAGCTGGGAACAAGAAAGTAACGAAGTTAACCTATAGCAGGAGGTCAGGCTGCATTACTTGGTCTCCAAGGTCAACCTTCTGCAGGGCCTAACTTTTAGAAGCCCTCGATAGACAGCTTTCCATTTGCTTTCACATATGTATGATTTTTTGTTATTGGCACAACTTAATATTTATGGATTTTTGTTTCCAGAGATTTCTGGAATGTGGCTACTGGGAATGTGAAAGTTTTCCTGAGCTTTTGAGTTTGCCTCTAATACATTACTGGAACACTCCAAAATCTGTACTTTGAAAATATTGATAAGTCTGGGTTTCTGTATATTTTCTGTCAGTACTGTGTAGTTTTGAGCCTTCTCTGTAGCACAACTTTATATTGCCATATGATACTTATTTCTAATACAATGCTTTGACTTCTCTGTATTTTTCTTTTTCTTTT
>NW_016108077.1:379096-384177 GCF_001604975.1 Cebus imitator | reverse complement strand
TGAGCCACTGGGCCCAGCCCTCTGTATTTTTCATATGTCAAAAGTAGAAGGATTTTATGAGTTTAGTCAGTTCAGTGATTGATAAGCCAGCCAGCAGAACATTTGGGCTGTAGTGGCACATTTTAAATTGAAGACCAGGGTCACAAGTTGTAAGGGTGTCTATTCTTCACACACAGTAGACCTGAAATTGGTTTTTTCTTGATGTTATTTTTTCTCGCTGTAGGTACAGAATGAGCACATGTTGTTGGTGTACACCAGGTGGTGTTTCCACCACTGACTTCCTAAAGCACTATGCGTCCAACACTCGATCCAGCGAATTTCAAACAGCCAATGAAGACCTCTGCTACTGTTTAGAGTGTGTAGCTGAATACCACAAAGCAAGAGATGAATTGCCATACTTGCATGAGGTAATTTATATTAGATGGACAATATTTTTCAGAGCTTGATAGCTAGAACAGAGTAAGTTTGGACACTGTTGGGAAGTATTCAGAAAAATGATGATATGATTTCAACTTTGTGGAGTTTTTTTGTTTTTGTTTTTTTGTTGTTGTTGTTAGAGATGGAGTCTTGCTCTGTCACTCAGGCTGGAGTGCAGTGGTGTGATTATACTTATATCATTTTACACATTTGAGTATATTCTTAGGACAAATTCCTGAAAGCGGAAGTGCTGTCTCATGATTTTCCATGGGCCACATGGGTTTTCATAGTTTGTTTTGCTATGTTTTGGAGACAAGGTCTTTGCCCTGTTGCCCAGGCTGGAAGTGCAGTGGTGTGATCACGGTTCACTGCAGTCTCAACCTTCTGGGCTCAAGCCATCCTCCCACCTCATCCTCATGAGTAGCTGGGACCATGGGTGTGTGCCAGTATGCTCAGCTAATTAAAAAAAATTTTTTTTTGTAGAGACAAGGTCTTCTATTTTGCCCAGGCTGGTCCTGAACTCCTAAGCTCAAGTGATCCTTGCACCTTGGCCCCCTAGTGTTGGAATTATAGGCATGAGCCACTGTGCCTGGCCAACTTTGAAGGCTAACTCATTGTCTGGTATATAGTATGTACTGAGTAAATGTTTAGCACTGATGGAATTGAAACCTGGAACAGAATTTTATGATCTGTCACTTTTAGTCACTTTGGTATAAAATAATTTTATGAAATAGAGTTATTGGGAGGGGATTTGTTTCTTAATTTTTTGGTCAGTGCTGTAATACATGCATGTATCTGAATGTCTTGGGTTTTTGTTCCCCCCGCCCCGGCCACCCCTCAGGGTTTTTTTTAATTGGAAACAATAAATTCTTTTTTTAATGGGCAAACGGCATAAACCTTTAAGGGGAAGTATATTTTCCAGTCATAATAACCAACGTGAAAGATATAATTCTAAATATGTAGCTTTGAATATTTGGTTTGTTTATTTGATGAAAAACAGAGCGTAGGCCATAGGGATACATACGGT
Organism: Cebus imitator; assembly: GCF_001604975.1. NCBI lineage: Eukaryota > Metazoa > Chordata > Mammalia > Primates > Cebidae > Cebus > Cebus imitator. The sequence continues at coordinate 382,733 of NW_016108077.1, read as the reverse complement.
ATATAGAGGAGAGGATGGGTAGTTATGGATTGGTGTTGAGAAACTTGCATTTTATAAAGTTTTCTAATAATGAAGCTATTCAGCATATTTATACTATATGCTGGGCTAAGGTAGTTAGCTATGGCTGGAATGTAGAAGGGAAGACATAGAAGGGCCTCAGTTTTGCTTTTTTTTTTTTTTTTTTAATATAGTTGATAGTGATGTGAGATGTGTAGAAAAATTCTACAAGAGAAGTGTTTAAACATCTCATACTATTTTTTTGTTTTCTTTTTCTCTTAGAGACAGTGTCACTATGTCATCTAGGCTGGAGTACAGTGGCACAGTCATAGCTCACTATAGCCTCAGATTCTTGGGCTCAAGTGACTCTCCTGCCTCAGCCTTCAGAGCAGCTAGGACTATAGGCATGCAGCATGCCCAGCTAATTTTTCTATATTTGGTGGCAACAAGGTCTTGCTTTACTTCCCAAGCTGATCTCAAACTCCTCACCTAAAACAGTTCTACCTCAGCGTCCCAAAATGCTAGGATTACCTGTAAAGGTGTGAGCCACTGTGCCTGGCCAGCACCTCATACTGTGTGTACTCATTTTTCATAAAAGCGGCCACGTTTTAAATAGTTTTCTTTAAAATATGATCTCTAATACTTTACATTTCAGAATTGTTGAACTTAGGAAAAGGCTTTCTAGGTCATCACGTTCAGTGCATTTTATTGATAATAAGACATAACACACACTGCCCATTTTATTTTTCTCTAGGTTTTATGGGAGTTAGAAACCTTACGTCTCATAAATCACTTTGAAAAATCCATGAAGGCAGAAATTGGAGATGATGATGAATTATATATAGTAGACAACAATGGGGAGATGCCACTGTTTGACATTACTGGACAAGACTTTGAAAATAAGCTTCGAGTTCCTCTTCTTGAAATACTGAAATATCCTTACTTGCTTCTACATGAACGTGTTAGTGAGTATCTTGGTGGTTCCTCAAGTTATATTAGTTATTTGATATTATTATAATATTTTAATATTATAAGAATTTAGGCTTATCTGTATTGCAAATTTGTTTGCTAAACATATATTTAGGATATATAATTAGGACTTCTTTTTTTTTCCTCAACATTTTTGTTTTTTTGAGTTCAAACACAAAATACCTATTTTTAGGGGCACAGTTCAAACTTACCTTGTTCAGGGGACAACTGAAGATTGTTTTTGTGTTTTTTATAGACAGGATCTTGCTCTGTCACCTTGGCTGGAGTGCAGTGGTACAGTCATGGCTTGTTGCAGCCTCTGCCTCCTGGGCTCAGGTAATACTGATGCCTGAGCCTTCTGGGTAGCTGGGACTACAGGTGCGTGCCATTGCGCCCAGCTAGTTTTGTGTTGTATTTTTTTGTAGAGATGAGGTTTCACTATGTTGCACTGCCCAGGCAGGTGTCAAACTCCTGGGCTCAAGCAGTCCTCCCACCTCAGCTTCCCAAATTATTGGGATTCCAAGCACGAGCTACTATTCCTGGCTCCCAACATTTTATTGTGAAAGTTTTTAAACATAGAAAAAGTAAACTATCGAGTGAACACCATATATCCATCACATAGATTGTACAGATGTTTTTGCTGTATTTGCGTTATCATGTATCTGTTAATCTATTCATTCAATTATTGATCATTTTCATTATTGTCGGGCAGGGTGGCTCACGCCTGTAATCCCAGCACTTTGGGAGACTGAGGCAGGCAGATTACCTGAGGTCAAGAGTTGGAGATCAGCCTGGCCAACATAGTGAAACCTATCTCTACTAAAAATACAAAAATTAGCCGAGCATGGTGATGGGCACCTGTAATCCCAGCTACTCAGGAGGCTGAGGCAGGAGAATTGCTTGAACCTGGGAGGCGGAGGTTGCAGAAAGCCAAGATTGTGCCATTGCACTCCAGCCTGGGTGATAGATTGATACTCTGTCTCAAAAAAGTAAAATAATAATTTTTATTCTTGTAGTATATCTGTGGCGGAGTTTTCAGGCTTTGCACTGGTGCCATTTTGGATAGTCCTTTGCTGTGTGGGACTGTGCCATCTATTGTAGGGTGTGTAGCAGCATCCCTGGCCTCTGTCTACTAAATGGCAGTAGCGCTCCCTCTCTCCTTTGTGACAACCAAAAATGTGTCCAGACATTACTGAATATCCCTTTTGGGGGATGGTGAGGTCTAAAATCACCCCTGGTTGAGAGACGCTTATCTAGTAATTTTCACTAATCACCATGGCATGGCTTATTATAGCTGTTTAGATTTTGGCTGTTTACATTTGCATTTCATAATATGAATCTCTTGAAAGTAAAGGCATTTCCCTAGCCTATCAAATCTAACAATATATATATTTTTAAAGTCTCACTGTTGCCCAGGCTGGAGGGCAGTGGCATGATCTTGGCTCACTGCAACCTCCGCCTCCCGGGTTTAAGCAATTCTCCTGCCTCAGCCTCCCGAGTAGCTGGGATTACAGGCACGCACCACCACACCTGCTAATTTTTTTGTATTTTTAGTAGACACAGGGTTTTGCCATGTTGGCCAGGCTGGTCTCAAGCTCCTGACCTCAAGCGATTCACCCACCTCAGCCTCCTAAAGTGCTGGGATTACAGGCATGAGCCACTGTGCCCCGCTCAAAATAACAATGCAAAAATGTGGTTCATTTTCATATTTTCCCAATAGTGGCGAATGTGTTTTTGGCTGATTTGCTGAACTTAGAATCTAGTCAGGGACCATACATTGCATTTGGTTCATAGTTCTTACAGCTCTTTTAATTCAAAACAGTCTTCTCAGCCTGGGCAGCATAGCAACACCCTCCCTCCCCCATCTTTACAAAAAATAAAAATTAGCTGGACATGGTGGCATGTGCCTGTATTCCTAGGTAGGTACTCGGGAGGCTGAGGTGGGAGGATCGCTCTAGCCTAGGAGGTTGTGCCTGTAATGAGTCATGGTCATAATTCTGTCCTTCATCCTGGGCAACAGTGCAAGACCCTGTCTCTAAAAAACCAAAAAATAGTCTTCAGTTGACCCTTGAACTGTGCAGATCCAGTCATACATGGATCTTTTTTCAACCAAAATTGAATCAAAAATACAGTATTCATGGGTTGTAAAACCCACTTCTATGGAGGGTTGACTTTTTGTGTATGCTGGTTCCTCAGGGCCAACTACAGGACTCAGCTATGTGTGGATTTTGGTATACATGGGTACCCTGGAACCACAGCCATGCATGTACCAACTGTATTTGTAGGGAAACCAACATGTACCCTTATCTTTTTTTTTTTGCCACAAGTTTGACTTTTTGAGGAGGGCATATATTTGCTCTGTAGAATAACAAACTTCATGGATTTTTCTGGTTTCTTTCCTGTGCTGTTATTTAACTTGTGTTTCTCCATTTAGCATATTTTCAGTAAACTGAAAAGATCTAAAGACATGATTAGACAAGTCAATTTTGTCTAAATCAATAAATTCAGAGTAACTAGATTGGAAAATTCTGAGACATTTTCAAGTATTTATTAAAGAATAATCTATCCATAAAAGTATATAAGCTTGCCGGGTGCGGTGGCTCAAGCCTGTAATCCCAGCACTTTGGGAGGCTGAGGCGGGTGGATCACGAGGTCAAGAGATCGAGACCAT
>NW_016108077.1:374618-378730 GCF_001604975.1 Cebus imitator | reverse complement strand
CAAAAAATTAGCTGGGCATGGTGGCGCGTGCCTGTAATCCCAGCTACTCAGGAGGCTGAGGCAGGAGAATTGCCTGAACCCAGGAGGCGGAGGTTGCGGTAAGCCGAGATCGCGCCATTGCACTCCAGCCTGGGTAACGAGCGAAACTCTGTCTCAAAAAATAAATAAATAAATAAATAAATAAATAAATAAAATAAAATAAAATAAAAGTATATAAGCTTGATTTTCTTTGCAAATTAAACACATTTGTGCAGCTAGCATCCAGATCAAGCTTCAAAACATTATCAACATCCCAGAAGCTCCCTTCGTGCCTCTCCAATCATTATATCTCCCCATCCCCAAAGCCAACGTCTGTCACTAGTCAAAGAACTATAATATTGAAAATGTAATTTGAAAAAGCAATAATATTTTTTGAAATTTTACAGCTAAAAGCTGATTAATCTGAAAGAGTAAATGGATTGTTCAATAAATGGGAGCAGGACAGCTAGTTATTTAGGGGTAAAGCTGATTTTGTTCCTTGTTTTATATCAGATAAGTCTAGGTGGATCAAAACATAAAATACACATGGAATTGGACCTACAACCATATGGTTACAGGTCTTCTGCATATTCCCTCGAGATAATTATGCTAAGTGTAAAAAAAGAGATATATTTTAATAAGGTCAGAATACTTTCTAACAACACCCTATGATCAACAGATTTAGTCTTCCAGATATGCAAATATTGTTCCTGCATTTACAATATGAGCATTTTTATGCCTCAGTTTGGGGAAAAAAAAAAAAAAAAGCAAATTTTCATTTATTTATAGAGTAACCCAAGGAGCCTAATTTAGGGAATCTTGATAAAGTGATGAGATTTATATGTTTTACTTAACTTATATTTTTCTCTCTAGATGAGTTATGTGTTGAAGCACTTTGTCGGATGGAACAAGCCAATTGCTCCTTTCAGGTGTTTGACAAACATCCAGGGATCTATTTGTTTTTGGTCCATCCCAATGAAATGGTGAGTGTGAGTGCTGGGCGGTAGAAGGATATGTTGTACTTTTGTACCTGTAGGTAGCTGTAATAGAGGTTTTTGGTGTGGATTTTGTTTAAAAAGTTAGCTAAGATTTTTCTTGCTTTAAAATTTACTGCAGTTAAGTAGAGGGTGCTGTGGGGTAAATAAGAGGGGATCTGAGCTGAGAGGGTAGGGGAATACTTACTGACAGGTGATGCTTGAGCTTAAAAGACAAGCGGGAATAACTTGATGTTCTTTCAGTACGTTGAATTGAACTCAAGAAGAACGCTTCTCTTGACTTTCTTACCTGCTTGTCCCACTCCAAACACATGGAAATAACTGGTTAAAACTTTTGAAAATTTATTTTGCAGATAGATGAGAGTTAAAACAAAGGGAGGTATGGAGGGGAACTGGGAAATTCTGGTGCTGGAAATGAAGAAGGACAAAAGCCAGGACAGTGAGTGAGCAGGAACAGAACAGATAGCTTTGAAACCTGAAATAGCCCTGATGGCTAAGGTCATCTTTTGTGGTAAGACAGTCTATGCTTCAGGTCTCATGCATAATGCCACCTAGAACTGACTGTGTTAAGCCAGTAGCCAGGAAAAGCTGTTCTGCCAATGTGAGGCAAGAAAAATGGTGGTTTTTAAAAAGCAGCAAATAAAAAGCATGGTCATGGGATTGCCAGTCAAGATGATGGTGAATTTCAGTTTTCTTCTGGGCCAAACACATAACAATGATAGAAAACAATCTGAAAGGAGAAAATAAAAGAGGTATCATCACATTCCTCAAAAGGAAAACTATTTCTGTGGACCAGCAGTGGAACAGAAACACAAAGTAATCAATGAATGGAAACCTGTAGGCCTGGGTGGTGGTAGGTAGCTGGGGATTCAGCTTGTGCAAGACAGGAATTAGAAGTATACGCCAAGCAAGGCAAAGAACCAAAGCCAAACTTTGTACTTCAAACAAGGGGTGAGCAGATGGGGGTGCTCCTCTGCCTGTGAAAGAAGGTTGCCAAAGTATTACGAAGGTTCACTGGCTTTTTAAAAGCTGTGTACATATGGAGGAAACAGGTCTGGTCTTGTAACCAGGACCTGGGCCAAGCACTTGCAGTCTTGATGACTGAGTCTTCCTTGCCCTTATGTGACCAAAGGTTTTGTGACCTGAGCTGCCGACAGTAGACCTAGATCTGGAGCAGGACTCTGAGGGATGGATAGAAACCAGCCCAAATTTATATTTAGAAAGGGGACGGGTAGTGGTAGGAGGGACACAGAATTTTTCTCTGTCGGATGAGCTAGCAAACCAAATCCCTGAAAAACACATGAAGAAAATGCATGCCCTGACAGAGAATGAAGACCAGTGCTATTGGTCCTTTCCCTAAGTTTAACTCTAGAGGAACTTGAAAGAGAAAATGGAGAAAATTTGGAGAAACTCTGAGTTGACAAGGGCTGGTTTATGTAAAAAAATTTTTAAATTATTTCTAATTTTTTATTTTTTGAGATGGAGTCTTGCTCTGCTGCCCAGGCTGGAGTACAGTTGTGCAGTTTGAGCTCACTGCAACCTCTGCCTCTCGGGTTCAAGAGATTCTCCTGCCTCAGCCTCCTGAGTAGCTGGGACTACAGTCACATGCCCGCATGCTTGGCTAATTTTTTGCATTTTTAGTAGAGATAAGAGTTCACCATGTTGGCCAGGCTGGTCTCGAACTCCTGACCTTGAGTGATCCGGCTGCTTTGGCCTCCCTAAGTGCTGGAATTACAGGTGTGAGCTACCACGTCTGCCGACAAGAGCTGTTTTGAAAGGTGAATGTGGGAGATGGGGAAGAGAAGAACATCCTTAGTTGGTGAATTCCTTTTCACTCTGGGGTATTGGCTCCTATCAGGCAGTGCCTATGGGAGGCACTGTTGAATTACCTCTCAGAGCATTTTCCCACAGCCAGAGAATAAAATGGGTTCTGGGAGAATAAAGGAGAAAAGGAACTGTTAAGGCTCTGCTTTCAGTTCTCCTTTATCATTGCCTGAGATGAATAATGCCTGCATCCAAATCTGTATCAACTAAAAGATCCGATCCAGGTGGAGGTAGGAATGAAATCAGGACGGTGTATAACCCCTGATGTTTGTGAGGCACTGAGACAAACAGGTGGAGACCAGTTAACCATGGATAATTGCTTCAGTATCATCCCCTCTCAGTCCCAGGACTGGGGGATTATAGCCCAGTAGTGTCTTCTAATTAACTGCTTCTCGCTGGGAGTAAAGGGTGACTACCCGACTTAGAAAATTAAAATGCAAGGTAGTGAGTGATTACATTTTTCTGCCTTGGATTTTATCCACCACTCAGCCCTGAATTGATTGGGCATAAGCCAGTCTGGAGTCTAGCCTTCCATAGGCACTGCCTGATATGAGCCAATACCTCGGAGTGAAAAGAAATTCACAAACTAAAAATAATAGACGTATGAGAAACAAAGATTTTGGTAGAAGCAGATATATTAGAATACTTGTCCAGTAATTTAAAATTATTATAGTAAATGTACTAGAAGAAATAAGGGAAAGATAGTAATGTGAAATGAGAACTGGAAAACGTGAGAACCAAGCCAAGTTGTAAGATTGAAAAATGAGATAATTAAAGCCTTCAGGAGATGGGATAAATAATATAGTGGGTACAGCTAAGAGAACAAGTGACTTAATTAGAAGACTAGAATGAGCAAATCCCTAAGAAAAAGAGAAATAGAAAATATAAAAAGAAAAGCTAAAAGATAAATGGGGGTAGAAGTAGTACTACTAACAAAGATGTTAGATGTCCCAGAAAGAGAAAAATAAAAATCAGGACAAAGAAATACTGGAGATACGGCCTGGCACAGTGGCTCACGCCTGTAATCCCAGCACTTTGGGAGCCCAAGGTGGGCAGATCATGAGGTTAGGAGTTAAAGACTAGCCTGGCCAACGTGGTGAAACCCCGTCTCTACTAAAAATACAAAAATTAGCCAAGCATGGTGGCGGACACCGATAATCCTAGCTACTTGGGAGGCTGAGGCAGGAGAATCAGTTGAACCTGGAAGGCAGAGGCTACAGTGAGGCGAGATTGCACCACTGCGTTCCAGCCTGGGCGACAAGAGCAAGACTCCAT
>NW_016108077.1:368721-374493 GCF_001604975.1 Cebus imitator | reverse complement strand
CGTCTCTACTAAAAATACAAAAAATTAGCTGGGCATGGTGGCACATGCCTGTAATCCCAGCTACTCAGGAGGCTGAGGCAGGAGAATTGCTTGAACCCAGGAGGCGGAGGTTGTGGTGAGCCGAGATCGTACCATTGCACTCCAGCCTGGGTAAGAAGAGCGAAACTCTGTCCCAAGAAAAAAGAAAAAAGACCTACTCATTTGGATCTTTGATATTTTAAGGAGACAATGTGTAAGGTCTGAGGTAAAGAGGGACTGGCAATGGAGATGATAGGAAAGGTATACTATATGGAAAGAGAAGTTAGATCCCTACCTCATTATCATAATGATAAAATCTATCCTAAAAACCATAGTTAGGTTCAGTTTTCAAACTCTTAGCAGGAAATAGAGCTGTGTGTCATTCACATTGTAAGATGAGGAAAGGTTTGTTTTGGTTTTCTTTTTGGGACAGGGTCTTGCTCTGTCACCTAGGCTGGAGTGCTGTGGCATGATTACAGCTTACTGCAGCCTCTGCCTCCCAGATTCAAGCAATTCTCCTGCTTCAGCCTCCTGAGTAGTACAAGCCATCCCCCTGCCTCTGCCACCACGCCTGTCTAATTTTTTGTAGAGATGGGGTTTTGCCATGTTGCCCAGGCTAGTTTTGAACTCTTGTTTCAAGTGCCCCCCAACCTCAGCCTCCCAAAGGGTTGAGATTACATGCATGAGCCACCATGCCTTGCCTGAGGAAGGGTTTTATAAAAAAGAAACAAAGCACTGATTATGAAAGGAAAGTTGATGAACTTGACTATATTAAAATGAAAGTTACTGTTTATCAAAAGACACCATAAAGAGAGTGAAAATACTAGTTAAAAATTGGGAAAAGGGCCTGGTTTCTCATGCTTGAAATCTCAGGACTTTAGGAAGCCAGGGCTGGAGGGTATTGCTTGAAGCCTGGAATTCAAGACCAGCCTCACAACATAGCAAGAACCCATGTCTGCAAAAAAAAAAATTTTTTTTTTGAGACAGAGTCTCACAGTCATCCAGGCTGTAGTGCAGTGGCGTGATCTTGGCTCTCTACAGCCTTTGCCTCCTGGGTTCAAGCAGTTCTCCTGCCTCAGCCTCCTGAGTAGCTGGGACTACAGGCATGCACCACCATGCCCAGCTCATTTTTTTATTTTTATTTTTAGTAGAGACAGGATTTCACCATGTTGGCCAGGATGATCTCGATCTCCTGACCTCGTGATCTGCCTGCCTCAGCCTCCCAAAGTGCTGGGAAACAGGCATGAGCCACTGCACCTGGCCCACCAAAATTTTTTTTAATTAGCTGAGCGTGGAGTTGCACACTTGTAGCCCTAGCTACTCAGGAGACTGAAGTGGGAGGATCACTTGAGCCCAGGACATTGAGGCATCGAACCCTGATGATGCCTGTGCACTCCAGCCTGGGCAACAGAGCGAGACTCTTTCTCAAAAAAAAAAAAAAAAAGTAGGACTGGGTGCAGTGGCTCACGCTTGTGAATCCCAGCACTTTGGGAGGCCAAGGGGGGCAGATCACCTAAAGTCAGGAGGTCAAGACCAGCCTGGCCAACATGGTGAAATACCCCATCTCTATTAAATATACAAAAATTAGCTGGGCGTGCTGGCAGGCACCTGTCATCCCAGCTACTTGGGAGGCTGAGGCAGGGAATTGCGTGAACCCAGGAGACGGAGGATGCAGTGAGCTGAGATCATGCCACTGCACTCCAGCCTGGGCGACAGAGCAAGACTCTGTCTCAAAAAAAAAAAAAAAAAACAGATGGTAGTTTCCTAACTCCAGCACTCTCCATGTTTACTAGTTACCACTTGACATTGATTGTACAGTAATCAAGAGTCTTTCCCCCTTCTACCACTTATTATCAGTAAGGACTCATGGATTCCAAAACTTTTTCAGTAGTTTATAATTTGTAGCTTATATTGGCTTAGAGCTCATGCTTTTACTTGTGGGGTCTGTGTTTTTCCACCTTTTTGACTACAACTTGTAGTAAAAAATGTTTTCCTTGTGTATACGTGTGCATATGTAATATAAAGTATTTTGTAAAACAATACTTTTACTGTGAAAGATGTACTTAGATATTTTTCTGTTCTATTTAGCTTTTTTTTTTTTTTTGAGACTGTTTTGAGATTAGATCTGCATCTGTTGCTCAGGCTGGAGTGCAGTGGTGCAATGTCAGCACACTGCAGCCTCCGCCTCCCAGGTTCAAACAGTTCTCCTGCCTCAGCCTCCTGAGTAGCTGGGACTATAGCTGCGAACTGCCATACCCAGTTAATTTTTGTATTTTGTATTTTTAGTAAAGACATGTTGGTCAGGATGGTCTTGATCTCTTGACCTCATGATCTGCCTGCCTCAGCCTCCCAAAGTGCTGGGATTATAGGCATGAGCCACCACTCCTGGCCTAGTTTTTTTTTTTAAATTATGAAAATAAAGAGGTAACATTCTGAAATTGTAAGTAGAGCACATAATGAAATACTTTTTTTTTTTTTTTTGAGACAGAGTTTCACTCTTATTACCCAGGCTGGAGTGCAATGGCGCGATCTTGGCGCACCGCAACCTCTGCCTCCTGGGTNTTGGCGCACCGCAACCTCTGCCTCCTGGGTTCAAGCGATTCTTCTGCCTCAGCCTCCCGAGTAGCTGGGATTACTGGCATGTGCCACCACGCCTGGCCAATTTTGTATTTAAAGTAGAGATGGGGTTTTACCATGTTGGCCAGGCTGGTCTCACACTCTCGACCTCAAGTGATCCGCCCGCCTGGGCCTCCCAAAGTGCAGGGATTACAGGAGTTTAACTACAGCGGCCTGCCTAGTTTTGTTTTTTAACTTTTTTAAGGCTGGTTGTGAGCACTAAATTTAATTCAAAGCCTTCAAGAAGTACAAATCACTTCTCTGTGTTATTCTGCCATTTATAAATGCCCTTTGATTTCTTTTGAGATTCCTCATTTTGTGTTTTCTTTCCTTTTCTGAACAGAATGTTCATTCTGTTATGGAAAATTGTAAACACGAAACTAGCGAGAATGGTGCAATAAACCCCCCATCCATCGGTTAGCTTTATTTTCCGTACATGATCAACATTCCACTTCCCTTTGGATTAGTTTAGAGCAAATCTTAGATATCAGAGCATGTCATCCACAAAATATTTTAGTATGTATTTCTAAAAGATAAGGACTTAAAAAACAGAAGAATATTATTATCCCTTTTTGAGATGGTGTCTCACTCTGTCACCCAGGCTGGAGTGCAGTGGCATGATCTCGGCTCACTGCAACCTCCGCCCCTCAGGTTCAAGTGATTATCCTGCCTCAGCCTCCCAAGTAGCTGGAGTGCACCACCATGCCTGGCTAATTTTTTTATACTTTTAGTAGAGGCAGAGTTTTGCCATGTTGGCCAGGCTGGTCTCAAACTCCAGACCTCAGGTCATCTGTCCACCTCAGCCTCCCAAAGTGTTGAGATTACAGGTATGAGCCACTGCACTGGAAAAATACTGTTATTACATCTAAAAGAATACATATATATATATATTTTTTTTTTTCGAGAGAGTGTCTCTCTGTCACCAGGCGCCAGGCTGGAGTGCAGATCTCCAGCAGTGGTGTGATCTCGGCTCACTGCAACCTCTGCCTCCCGGGTTCAAGCAATTCTTCTGCCTCAGCCTCCCAAGCAGCTGGGACTGCAGGAGCATGGCACCAAGCCCAGCAAATTTTTGTATTTTTTAGTAGAGATGGGGTTTCACCATGTTGGCCAGGATGGTCTTGATCTATTGACCTTGTGATCTGCCCGCCTTGGCCTCCCAAAGGGCCACCGTACCTGGCCCTAAAAGAATAATTTCTTAATGTTGTGTTGGCAGTCAGTGTTTGAATGAATGGAAATGATTGTCTAGAACTGTTTATTATGGTCAGTATGTTCAAATCACGATCAAATAAGATTTATATGTTGCATTAATTAGTATCTCACGTCTTAAAATTTGCAGAGAATGCTGTTTTCTTAACTGTGTTCTTGCTGTATAAAATATACAATAAACAATGTAGACCATTGTTTATTGAATTAAGTAATAAACACATTATGTTCTGTATTTAGGTTCGGCGTTGGGCTATCTTGACTGCAAGAAACTTGGGGAAAGTGGACAGAGATGATTATTATGACTTACAAGAGGTTTTAACTTGCCTTTTTAAAGTCATTGAGTTGGGGCTTTTGGAGAGTCCAGACATTTATACTTCTTCTGTCCTCGAGAAGGGTAAACTGATTCTTCTGCCCTCACACATGTATGATACTACCAACTACAAAAACTATTGGTTAGGTGAGTATTGTTCCTACACTAATATCATTAGTATTTCCCTGTAGTTCTGTTTTTCTGAGACAGAATCTTGCTCTGTTGCCCAGCTGGAGTGCAGTGGCACCATCTCTGCACACTGCAAGCTCCACCTCCCAGGTTCAAGCAATTCTTCTGCCTTGAATAGCTGTGATTACAGGCGATTACCACCACACCTGGCTTTTTTTTTTTTAATATATATTTTTAGTAGAGATGGGTTTCACCATTTTAGCCAGGCTGGTTTTGAACACCTGACTTCAGGTAATCCTCCCACCTCAGCCTCCTAAAGTGCTGAGATTACAGTTGTGAGCCACCACACCCAGTCTTATAGTTTTTATGAGTGTCTTAAAAAGGAAGTGTTCTCTTTTGGTGATCTGATAAAAATTGCTAAAGATAGGATTTTATAGTTCTCAGTTTTTATTGTCATTAAATTGACTTAATTATTACACATCTTGTTACTAGACATTATCCTAGAAGCTTTCTGTTTAAGTTACATTTTCAAGTGCTGGCAAATGAACTGAATCTTATTTAAAAGTTATCAGCATTGTTTACTAGTCCTATAGTGGCTTAAAATAGTTCTGCACCATTTCCGTGATTCCAAATCTTAAGGTCTTATGTCATGATTGGCAGTGATTTTTTTTTCTTCTTTCTTTCTTTCTGGTATATGGAATATGGTACATCTTAAAACTGAGGGCTTATATTGATGAGGTAAAAGTTACATGGTAGTTACCTTAGAAATTGTTTTCTAATCATTTTCCACTTTCACACTTGAATTAGTGTAAAGTTCTGTTACTTGGGAGCAGTTGTATATGAATATCTGAGACTTAAATGTTTGAGAAACTAAATACTTTAATACTATTTTGCTTCATCTTCCTTCCTGTCTTGGTTTTCTTTTGCAAACTAAACCAGTGAAGGCATTAGAATAGTATTATTTCATCAATTCAAGAAAACTCTAAATGATCTTACAGGTATTTGCATGTTGCTGACCATTCTTGAGGAACAAGCTATGGATTCACTATTGTTGGGCTCAGACAAACAAAATGATTTTATGCAGTTAATACTTCACACCATGGAGAGGCAATCAGATGGTAATAAACTTTACTTGCTGAATGTTTTTGAGTATGGTAATGATGATGATGATGCACTTTAAAAATGATAGTGTCATTGCAGGAATTGGTGTATGTTGTGGAGAAAATAATTTTTCTGGTTTATTAACAGATTCAGTCTTTTTTTTTTGGGGGGGGGGGATGGAGTCTCGTTCTTTTTGCCCAGGCTGGAGTACAATGGTGTGACGTTGGCTCACTGCAACTTCCACCTCCTGGGTTCAAGCAATTCACCTTCCTCAGCCTCCCGAGTTGCTGGGACTACAGGTACACATGGCTACACCTGGCTAATTTTTTTGTATTTTTGGTAGAGATGGGGTTTCACCACATTGGCCAGACTGGTCCTGACCTCAGGTGATC
>NW_016108077.1:357920-368316 GCF_001604975.1 Cebus imitator | reverse complement strand
GCAATGGCGCGATCTCGGCTCACTGCAACCTCCGCCTCCTGGGTTCAGGCAATTCTGCCTCAGCCTCCTGAGTAGCTGGGATTACAGGCATGCGCCACCATGCCCAGCTAATTTTTTTTGTATTTTTAGTAGAGACGGGGTTTCACCATGCTGACCAAGATGGTCTCGATCTCTTGACCTCGTGATCCACCCGCCTCGGCCTCCCAAAGTGCTGGGATTACAGGCTTGAGCCACCGCGCCCGGCTGGGAGATCCATTTGTAATGACATTGTGGTTAATATTGTGGGAAAAGCCTTCTCTGTCCCATGGCCTTCCTTTGCCTACCTCTTTGTTTCTCTGCCTCTCTGTCCAGTACAGTAACTGCTAGCCACATGTGATTATTAAAATTTAAGTTAATTAAAATTACAAATGCAGTTATTTGGTCCCACTAGCCATATTTCAAGGCTCAGCAGCCATATGTGCCTGCACTGTGTTGATTAACGCATAGACAGAACAGTTCCATTGTTACAGAACATTCTCTTGGATATGTTGCTCTAGATAGTCTAGATAATGAGGCCTAAAACTTGTGGTTTTAGGTCTTGTTTATTATTAGATCCCGACCTCCTTTTGCTTATGCTCGCGTCATGCTAATCATGAAAGATCTCTAATTAAATAAGTGTTTCTAATCTTGATGAAGTAATGTATTAATAAAGACCAAGTATATCAGATCCTATGAAAACATTACAAATATAATTTTTTCCCTTCATTTACTTCTCTTCAGGCAACTTGAATGTTGTATATAAACTCATTTGTGGGAGATTCTAATATAAATAATGTTATTCTTTTGTTGATAGTGCGTGTGTGTGTGTGTTGTGTGTGTGTGTATACACATTTTTTTTTTTTCATTTGGAGACTGAGTTTCTCTCTCTCTCACCCAGGTTGGAGTGCAGTAGTGCGGTCTTGGCTCACTGCAGCCTCTGCCTCCTGGGTTCAAGTGATTCTCCTGCCTCAGCCTCCTGAGTAGCTGGGCTTATAGGCGTGCACCACCACACCCAGCTAATTTTTGTATTTTCAGTAGAGATGGGCTTTCCCCATGTTTGCCAGGCTAGTCTTGAATTCCTGGCCTCGTGTGATCTGCCTACCTTGGCTTCCCAAAGTGTTGGGATTACAGGCGTGAGCCACTGTGCCCAGCCTGTGGCATATATTTTCTTGCTAGATTATTTCTGATTAAGGCTGTTACTCTTTTGCCAACATTTACTACATATATTGTTTATTGATTTCCCTGTGCCCAACTACATATATAATTCTGTCCTTTTCTGCCAAGCTATCTCCCTTACCATTTAAAAAAAAAACAAAAAACCTTTTTTTGTTCCCTTTTGAGACAGGATCTCACTCTGTCTCTCACCCTGGAATGCAGTGGCTCAGTCAGGTCTCACTGCAGCCTTGACCTCCCAGGTTCAAGTCATCCTCCTGCCTCTGCTTTCCTAGTAGCCGGGACCACAGGCACGTGCCCCCTTACCCAGCTAATTTTAAAATTTTTGATAGAGATGAAGTCTCACTATGTGGCCTAGGCTCTTCTTGAACTCCTGACCTCAAGCAGCCCTCCTGCCTCGGCCTCCCAAAGTGTTGGGATTTACAGGCATGAGGCACTGAACCCAGCCTTGTCTTCGTTTTAATTACCTCTTTAAGAAACTTTATAATTATTTTCGCCTAACTGCTGTCTTATTTATGAGCTCACTAGACACAGGCACTGTTTCAGATGTAGTGGAGGATACAAAAATATATGAGAAAGTTCAAATGACTGATGAAGTCTGAGAAGGTTGAGGGAATTAAAGTCACATGTTCTAGGATGACTTAACAACTAGCAGTAACTTAGTGAATTCAAACACTTGCCTCAGAAGAATACTGTAGTTGACTAAAGTGGGGGAAAATTTAATATAGGAGGAGGCATTTAAGCTGGACTTTAAAGGATGGATAGAATTTTGATAGGTTGTCCTAGTAGCAAAGGCATTCTGGTGCTTATTTTGGAAAAAAGCCAGTGATCTATTTTTGCTGTAGATAGTGTATGATTATGGGAATATGAAAAATAAAAATGGAAGTAAACAGTAAATTAAGATCTTTTAAGTTCTTGGCTGAGGACTTTGAATTTTCTTGGAAGACATTACGGAGTTATTGAAGGCCTTTGAGTAGGGCAGTATCATGTTACTACCTGTCTGATAGAGAAGAGGGAAAAAGTTGGAGGAAAGAGCTTATGATTAATGGAAGTTTCTGCAAGTTGGATGAAAAGTAGATAACAGCAAAAAGCCATGTTGAGATACAGATGGATGAAGAGTGTGTATCTGCCTTACTCTTAGCTAAGGAATTTAGATGCCTACGCTAGCTGCGTGACATAAAATTCAGGATCATGCTTAAACAGAATTTCTTGTATTATGGGCTTCATGTAGATCTGTAAATACCAAGTTTCTTTCTCTTTATTTTTTTCTTCTCCTTTCCTGTTATTGGGAGATGGAACTATAAAGTTTAGGGAGAGGTTGAGGAGCTGAGTTAGAAAAGGTTGTTTCTGGTATGGAAACAGGGTGTGAAAAGATTGTGTTTACCTAGACTGTTTTCTTGCCCATTGAATAATTTGTTTGCCTTTTTTTTTTTTTTTTTTTTTTTTTTTTTGCAGAAGCATCACACTATTGATTGAAAAAAATTTTTGAAAATGTACCTCTTTTTAAAACTTTTGTGTCTCTAAGGATTGGTGGTGTGTTACCTTAAATTATTTGCTGCTTGGCTTTTAGTTCTGTTGCTACTAACCAGATAAAGAATGCTTAATTCTCAATATATTTTTGTATATTTTTCTAACCGTTTTGTAATTCAGTGATTGTGCCATTGTATTTCAGATGATAGTGTGGATCCTTTCTGGCCAGCATTACACTGTTTTATGTTGATTCTGGATCGTCTTGGATCTAAGGTCTGGGGTCAACTTATTGATCCTATTGAAGCATTTCAAACCATTATCAACAACACAAGCTACAATAGAGAGATTCAGCATATACGGAACAGCTCTGTAAGGTTAGTTCAGCTAATGTCAGGATTTAAGCATCTCTACAGGAAAGTGTGTTACAGCTAAATTACTTAAGAGGTGTTTCTTCCTTTTTTTTCCTCCCCCTTCATTTCAGTAATTTCTATTTATTCTTAATATTTAAGGACCAAGGTAGAACCGGAGTCATATTTGGATGATATGGTGACGTGCAGCCAGATTGTATACAATTTTAATCCTGAAAAGACCAAAAAGGTATTAAAAAAACACTTTGAAAATTTAGATGATATTTTATTGCCTTTATCTTGTATAGACAGTGTTTGTTTGTTTGTTTGTTTTTTGAAACAGAGTCTTGTTCTGTTACCAGGCTGGAGTGCAGTGGCGCGATCTTGGCTCACTGCAACTTCCACGTCCAGGGTTCAAGTGGTTCTCCTGCCTCAGCCTCCCGAGTAGCTGAGAAGCTGGGATGACAGGCACGTGCCACCACGCCCAGCTAATTTTTGTATATTTAGTAGAGACAGGGTTTCACCATGTTGGCCAGGATCCTCTCCATCTCTTGAGCTCATGATCTGCCCACCTGGGCTTCCCAAAGTGTTAAGATTATAGGGGTGAGCCACCACGCCTGGCCGACAGTGTTTTATGTAATTTGTTGAGTTGTTGATTTTACAATATGTAGCTGTTCTCAATCTACTGCAAGGTAAAAGGCCTTCTCATTGAACAGCAGATGTATTGTATGTAGGGGAAGGTGGACTCTAAACTACAATGTACATACTTTGGAAAATTAATTTCTTTTTTTTTTTTTTTTGAGACAGAGTCTCACTCCGTCACCAGGTGCCAGGCTGGAGTGCAGTGGCGCGACCTTGGTTTACTGCCACCTCCGCCTCCCAGGTTCAAGCAATTCTCCTGCCTCAGCCTCCCAAGTAGCTGGGACTACAGGCGTGCGCCACCATGCCCAGCTAATTTTTTGTATTTTTAGTAGAGACGGGGTTTGACCATGTTGACCATAATGGTCTCCATCTCTTGACCTCGTGATCCACCCGCCTTGGCCTCCCAAAGTGCTGGGATTACAGGCATTAGCCACCGCACCCGGCTGGAAAATTAGTTTCTAAGTATATTTGGGAAAGATGGAAAGTTTATGGGGACATAAGTGGCTTGAGTAGAAATTAAAACCAGCTAGTGGAAAGAAGGTCAGAGTATATGAAGGTGGTATAAATTTGCCTTTTCATGAAACTTTAACCTCAAAATTCAATTTATATTTCAGTTTCTTGGGGGTTAGGTATATTATGATTGTGATATAATTGTATGCCATAATTATACCATTGTATACCGTAATAATGATGTAAACCAAAATAAGAGAGCTGAGAAATATATTTTTGTTATTGATTTGAGTGTTAAACCTATCAGAAATGGTGCTTATTTATCTGAACATGAGCATTTCTTTCTTTTTAGGATTCTGGATGGAGAACAGCCATTTGCCCAGATTATTGTCCTAACATGTATGAAGAAATGGAAACGTTAGCCAATGTACTTCAGTCGGATATTGGCCAAGACATGCGTGTTCATAACAGCACATTTTTATGGTTCATACCTTTTGTTCAGTCCCTCATGGATCTTAAGGATTTGGGTGTGGCTTACATAGTAGAGGTTATTCATCATCTGTACTCTGAAGTCAAAGATGTCCTCAACCAAACAGATGCCGTCTGTGACAAAGTCACTGAATTTTTTCTTCTAATTTTGGTATCAGTGATTGAACTGCATAGAAATAAAAAATGTTTGCATTTGCTCTGGGTAAGTTCCCAACAATGGGTGGAAGCTGTTGTCAAATGTGCCAAGCTTCCTACCACTGCATTTGCACGGAGTTCTGAGAAATCATCTGGAAATTGCTCCAAAGGAACAGCAATGATATCATCACTGTCGTTGCATTCAATGCCATCTAACTCTGTACAACTTGCTTGTGTGCAGCTGATTAGAAGTCTCCTTAAAGAAGGTTATCAGCTTGGGCAGCATTCTCTTTGCAAGCGATTCTGGGATAAGCTTAACTTATTCCTTAGAGGAAATTTATCTCTAGGTTGGCAGTTGACTAGTCAGGAAACCCATGAGCTACAAACTTGCTTAAAGCAAATTATTAGAAACATAAAATTTAAAGCACCTCCATGTAATACTGTTGTGGATCTGACTTCTACATGTAAAACCTCTCCTGCATCTTATAATAAAGAAGAAAGTGAGCAAATAGGGAAGAAGCCTAGAAAAGATACGCATTGTTGGGGAGAGTCCAGCCCAACGTTTTCTAAAGAACCAGTGAAAGTGCAAGACAATGTATTGATCAAAGCAGATAACAGTATAGAAGGTGACAATAATGAGCAAAATTCTATAAAGGATGTAAAACTAGAAGACCATCTCTCAGCTGGGTCATGCTTAAAGCGGAGTAGTAAAAACCATTTTACTGAAAGAGCTGAAGGTCCAATTAAAATAAGTACAAGGAAGTCTGTAAAAGAGAATTCTTCATATACACCAAAGGATTGTACTTCAAGAAATGGTCCAGAAAGGGGATGCGACAGAGGAATAATAGTATCAACACATTTATTGACTGATTCTAGTACTGATGCTTTGGAAAAAGTGTCCGCATCAAATGAAGATTTGTCTTTAAAGGGCAATGGTCTTGCTAAAACCTCAAAACGAAAAACTAAGGTACAGAAAGATGAAATCCGTGCAAAGTTATCACATGTAATAAAGAAGCATCACAGGAAGAGTACTTTGGTCAATAATGCTATCAATTTAGATGAAAATCTGACTATATCTAACATTGAGAGTTTCTATTCAAGGAAAGACACAGGAGTTCAGAAAGGAGATGGTTTCATACACAATCTTTCTTTAGACACTAGTGGTGTTCTGGATGGTGATAAGAATGGAGAACAAAAATCTCAGAACAATTTATTGCCAAAAGAGAAACAATTAAAGAATGCAGAGTTAGATATTTTCTCTTCCCGTGAAAACAATTGTAAAATACAGGAATGTCATGTTGATAAAGATTTGATCCCCTTTACAGAAATGACCGATACTTTAGTGAAGAAAACTTTAGTGAAGAAATCATCTTCCTTTAACGATCTTATGACTGTACCTGAATCAAGAGATAAGGAGATGAGTAATAATACGAATCTGATTTCTTTTAGCTTGACAAGAGAACAGGCCCCTGTTATCAGTCCTAAATCTGACGCCTTAACGGATTCTCAGATAGACAGAGACCTTCACAAATTATCTTTAATAGCTCAAGCCAGCGTTATTAAGTTTCCATCAGATTCACCTCAGCACTCATCCCAGCTACAAAGGAAAGTGAAAGAACATAAAAGATGTTTCACAGCTAACCAAAATAATGTTGGAGATACCTCCTGTGGACAGGTTATTATTATTTCAGATTCTGATGATGATGATGAAACAGTCCTGAGTCTTGAGAAACTCACTAAACAGGACAAAATATGCATTGAGAAGGAAAGCCCAGGGCAGCACGTTTCAATAGTTAATAGTAAGGAGGAGAAGAATCCAGTAAAGGAAGAAAAGACAAAGTCTCTTTTGCAGCTTGAGGAATGTGATTCTCAGTGTTTTGAGTTCGAAAGTCCATTTGAAGTGTTTTCAGTTTGGCAAGATAATCTAGACAATAATAATTCAGTTCAAGATGATGAGAAAAATTGTTTGACTCATGTAGCCAATATCACAAATGATCAGGGTTGTACAGATTATGTATCTGAAGTTGTTAAAAAAGGAGCAGAGGGCATTGAAGAACACGTGAGACGACAGAACAGTAGCATTTCTGTTGAGGAATTTTGTGAAATTGAAGTAAAAAAGCCTAAGAGAAAACGATCTGAAAAACCAATGGCTGAAGATCTTGTGAGGCCTTCATCTTCTGTCATAAATGAGGGCCAGTCTGATACTAACAAGAGAGATCTTGTTGGAAACGATTTTAAAAGCATAGCTGGAAGGACTGCAACTACCAATTCAAGTATTCAGAGAGCCACTACGGTTTCACAAAAGAAGTCGTCAAGGCTTTGTACTTATTCAGAACCTGTCAAGAAAGTTCCAGTTTCTAAGAACCCTAAGAAAACGCATT
Organism: Cebus imitator; assembly: GCF_001604975.1. Taxonomy (NCBI): domain Eukaryota; kingdom Metazoa; phylum Chordata; class Mammalia; order Primates; family Cebidae; genus Cebus; species Cebus imitator. Next base: position 361,211 of record NW_016108077.1, on the reverse strand, counting down.
CAGATGCCAAAAAAGGACAGAATAAGAGTTCCAGTTACCTAAGTTGTAGGACAACTCCTGCTATAGTGATACCAAAGAAATTTCGTCAGTGTCCTGAACCAACTTCAACAGCTGAGAGACTTCGCCTGAAAAAGGCTCCTCGTATGGCATTTGAGTTGTCCCAGAGATCATTAGATTATTTAGCTCAATTACGTGATCATGGCAGAGCTGTTGGGGTAGTTGATGCTCCAAAAAAGACTAAATTAATTCCTCCTCAGAACCTGTCTGTCAGAAATAATAAGAAACTGCTGATTAGTCAAGAACTTCAGATGCGAAGGCAGATGAGACCCAAATCACAAAAAAATAGAAGAGGACTTTCTGGTTGTAAAAGTACCGATGCTACAAGAACAGGTTCTGTGCATACAGCACAGAAATCTGACACATCTGTACCAGAATCTGATAGGTCAGATTATAGTTGTACAGGAGGAACTGAGGCTCTTGCCAGCAGTAATGGGAAACAGATAATAAAATGCGTGCCTTCTGAACCAGAAACCACAAAAGCAAAACATGGATCTCTAGTGACTGATGATGTTTGCCTTTTGAACCAGTGTGATTCTGTAGTGTTAAATGGAACAATACCAATAAATGAAGTAATTGTCGCTACTTCAGAGGACCCTCTAGGTGGAGGTGATCTGTCGGTACATCATATAGAAACGACAACTTTGAAAGAGGGAGAGCCTGACCCCAGCAGTGATACAGAGGAAGATAACTTATTTTTAACACAACATGATCCTGAAGATATGGATTTGTGTTCGCAAATGGAGAATGATAATTATAAATTCATTGAACTAATTCATGGAAAAGATACAGTTCAGGTTGAAGAAGATTCTGTAAATCGGCCTCAGTTGGAATCTTTGATTGGCACAAAGTGTAAGTACAAAGATTGTGTTGAAGCCACGAAAAATCAGGGTGAATACTGCTCGGAACACTCTGAAGTGAAAGCAGCAGATGAAGATGTATTTCGTAAACCTGGCTTGCCTCTTTCTGCATCTAAACCTTTGAGACCTACCACTGCTAAGATTTTTAGCTCAAAGAGTACTTCACGAATTGCTAGTCTTTCTAAATCTTTGGAATCTTCTCCACCATCTCTAAAAAATAAATCAAATGGGATACAGTCAATTTTGAAAGTACCACAGCCAACTCCCCTTGTATCTCAGAAGCCAGTGGGTGAAATGAATTCATGCAACATTCTTCAGCCTCAGTCTCCGAATAATTCCAGGCAAGGTTGCAAAGTTGCATTTGGCGAAAGCAAATATTTTCCATCTTCCTCTCCAGTAAACATTTTCTTGACATCGCAGTCTGTGTCTGACACCTTCGTTAAAGAGGTCTTAAAATGGAAATACGAAATGTTTTTGAACTTTAATCAGTGTGGGCCCCCTGCAAGCCTTTGTCAGTGCATCTCAAGACCTGTGCCTGTCAGATTTCACGATTGTGGAGATTATTTTAGTGTTTTTTTCCCTTTGATGGTGTTGAATACTTTTGAAACAGTAAGTATGTGTTTCATTTGTATGCCTCTTCAAACTTTTCAAGTTATTGCTTTACCTTGCTGAGTAAAACTGAGAGTATAGTTCAATCATTAGGTGGGTGTGGTGGCGGGTGCCTGTAATCCCAGCTACAGGGGAGGCTGAGGCAGGTAATTGCTTGAACTCAGAAGGCGGAGGTTGCAGTGTGCTGAGATTGCGCCACTGCACTGCAACCTGGGTGACAGCGAGACCCTGTCTCCAAAGGAAAAAAAAAGAGTATAATGAAAATGGCTGATCTTTTTGATTTAGATACTGCTTTTAGGTTTCATGTATTGAACAGACATTTGTGCCAGCCACTGTTCTAGATACCGGCAGTAGGGAGGAAACACTTTTTTTTTTTTTTTTTTTGAGACGGAGTTTTGTTCTTGCTGCCCAGGCTGGAGTGCAATGGTGCAATCTTGGCTCACTGCAATCTCTGCCTCACAGGTTCAAGTGCTTCTCCTGCCTAAGCCTCCCAAGTAGCTAAGATCACAGGCATGTACCACCAGGCCTGGCTAATTCTGTATTTTTAGTAGAGATGGGGTTTCACCGTGTTGGTCAAGCTGGTCTCAAACTCCTGACCTCAGGTGATCCACCAGCTTCCCAAAGTATTGGGATTATGGGCATGAGCCACTGTGCCCAGCTGGAAACACTACTTAACCCTCTGCCCCATGGAGCTGAGACACAACTCAAGGTGCTAATGTACCAAGTTCAGAGGTAACACAGGAGGAAATGTTTATTGATACACAGGTAAAGGAAGACTTCTCAGAGGAGATAGTTTCTCATTTGTTTTGTTTTTAAGTAACAGCGACCTTTGCTATAGTTTTCTTGAGGAGGTGGCAAAGGGTGAATTACGTTGAACACAAAGTAATCCTAAATTTCTCTTTATACATCGTACTTCCCAGTTTCTTACTCACCATAGCAGCTGCTCTGTGTAACAGCCTTCCCACCCCCAGCACATCCTATTCTGGTTCTTCTCTCCTTCTTACTCAACTAGAGTTGTCAAAAGATAAGACTTTCAGTTAAAATTTGAGCCTCAGAAAAACAGCAAATAATTATTCAGTGTAAGCATTCACCTATGTTTTGAAGGTTTTTTTGTGTATGTTTTCAAGGCAGATAAGGGGTGGGAACAAATTTTTACTTTTTCCTATTCGTCAAAGTAAATCTTTACGTATACAGTAAGTCTCTTAAAACCAAACATAGTTGAGGTAAAGATTCATGATTCATTAACTTAATAGATATTTGAGTGCCCAGTGTGTGCCAAGTGCTCTTACAAGTGCGGGGGGTAAAGTGGTGAACAAGACAGATGAGGTCTTTACCCTCTGGAAGTGACCATTTCACATTGAGATAAGGACTTGAGTATGATCTAGAACAAAGGGAACCAGGGCACTTTCTGGAGAGATCAGATAACTCTGAGCAGATGGTATTCACACTGAGACCCAAGTGACTAGGAGTTAACTATGGGAAGTGTGTTTCAGGCAGAGTGGAGTGCAAAGACACTCTGGTTACAATAAGATTGGAGTGTTGGAGAAAGAAGTGTAATGTACAAAGGGACAAGTCTCCAAAAGAAAATAAGTGAATTGTTAATACTGTACATGACAAGATAAATGGCTTTTATAAAACTTGAGTCAGTGTATCTTCATAAATTTACTTTACGTTTAATCTTTTGATCAATTTGTGCCCCAAATTTTAGCCATTGTTGAGAGTTGCTTGTTTTCTTTTTTACCAAGGTATTTTTGTTTTAGCAGGA
>NW_016108077.1:350376-357701 GCF_001604975.1 Cebus imitator | reverse complement strand
ATTACAGGCACGCACCACCATGCCCAGCTAATTTTTTGTATTTTTAGTAGAGACGGGGTTTCACCATGTTGACCAGGATGGTCTCGAATTCCTGACTTTGTGATCCACCCGCCTCGGCCTCCCAAAGTGCTGGGATTACAGGCTTGAGCCACCGCGCCCGGCCTGAGTTGCTTCATTTTCACTGGAAAACACTAAATTGCTTAGAAGCCATTCACAACCCTATGAGGGATAGTCACATACTTCTGATTTTATTTCCTGAGTTAAAAGATATTAAGATTTATTTCTTTCAGGACATTTTTGTAGTCTCAGCTTTTTAAAAACAATGAGCACAAGTTCCATTTTTACATACACAAAGTTTAAAATAGTCGGACTTGTATGTGGCCTATTATAAAAAAAAGAGTGGATTGGAACATTATTCATAGTAGCCAAAAAGTGAAAACAACCCAAATGTGTGTCAGCTGATGAATGGGTAAATAAGATATGGTCTGTTCATACAATGAATGGAATATTATTCAGCCATAAAAAGTGAAGGGCCAGGTGCAGTGTCTCAGGCCTGCAATCCCAGCACTTTGGGAGGCTGAGGTGGGTGGATCACAAAGTCAGGAATTCGGGACCAGCCTGGCCAATATGGTGAAACCCCATCTCTGCTAAAAATACAAAAATTAGCTGGGTGTGATGGTACATGCCTGTAGTCCCAGCTACTCGGTAGACTGAGGCAGGAGAATTGCTTGAACCTGGGGGGCGGAGGTTGCAGTGAGCCAAGATTGCGCCACTGCACTCCATCCTGGGCAACAGAGCAACACTCTGTCTCATTAAAAAAAAAAAAAAAAAAAGTGAAGATCTTGTGTTGACTAATAAACCTTGAAAACATTGTGCTGAGTGAAAGAAGTCAGGTACAGAAGATCACATATATGATTCCATTCATGTGTATTATCCAGAATAGGCAAATGTATAGAGACAGAAAGATGAGTAGTTGTCCAGGGAAAGGAGGAGGGGGAATTGATTGGGACTGCTAATAGGTATAAGGTTTCTTTTGGGGTGATGGAAATGTGAAATTAGTGGTGATGGTTGCACAGCATAGTAAATAAAACCATGGTACTAAAAATCACTGAAATGTACACTTTAAAATGGTAAATTTTATGTTGTGTGAAATATTCTCTGTATTTAAGAAATGTTACTTTAAAAAGAGAATACAACTGATTAGCAACAGGTTAATAAAGATGCCTAGGAAAACCTGAAATCTTCAGATAACTTACACAAAAGATGAACCCCTTTATGATTGCACTCTGGAAGGCAAATGTGATCTGAAGGATGCCATAGCATGGTAAAACCCAACATTAGTTTCATTCTTTATGTTAAGGTTTTGTGCTTAGGTGCAGTTAAATCTATATTTTGTTATATTTGTAAAAGATGAGAACACCAGAAACCCTGAGTGAAAGGGTGGGATTGTTGACCATTGACACTTCATTAGGTAGCCTCACCGCACCATTATGTGAATCACTGTCTTGTCTTTTTTTTTTCTTTTCTTTTTTTTTTTTTTTTCTGGAGACAGAGTCTTGCTCTGTCACACAGGATGGAGTGCAGTGGCACAATCTCTGTTCACTGCAACCCTCACCTCTTGGATTCAAGCAATTCTCCCCTCTCAGCCTCCCAAGTAGCTGGGACTACAGGCACCTACCAGCACGCCTGGTTAATCTTTGTATTTTTAGTAGAGGTGGAGTTTCACCATATTGGACAGGCTGGTCTCGAATTCCTGACCTTGTGATCTACCAGCCTCAGCCTCCCAAAGTCCTGGGATTACAGGTGTGAACCACCACGCCCAGCCATAATAATTTTTTAAAGAGAATTTTCTCAGGAACACAAGAAAACCTAATTATAACCAAACAGTGTGTTTAGTCTATGTGGAGATATTTTTATCAAAACATAATATTAAACTATTTGATCTGGAAAATGTTTTTTTTCTCTTTTTTATTTGAGATGGGAGTCTTGCTCTGTCACCCAGGCTGGAGTGCAATGGCACAACCTCGGCTCACTGCAACCTCCACCTCCTGGATTCAAGTGATTCTCTTGCCTCAGCCTCCTGAGCAGCTGGAATCACAGGTGTGTGCCACCATGCCCAGCTAATTTTTTACTTTTAGTAGAGACGGGGTTTCACCATGTGGTCAGGCTGTCTCGAATTCCCAACCTCAGGTGATCCGCCCACCTCTGCCTCCCGAAGTGCTGGGATTATGGGCGTGAGCCACTGTGCCTGGCTGAAAATGTTAAATTACTAAATCATTAGGAACATCCAGTTTTGTAGACTCTATTCTTCTTAGTTGCTGGGAAAAAAGAAAACTCAGACTTCCTTTGAAGATGAGGCCTAACTAGATATCTGTCTTTCCTGTCTGGAGTGGGAAGAAAGGAACATAGTTTGCTTCTTTAGTGCTTTGTGAGATTGTTACGTTGCCACTGACTTTAATACTTGGAAAACTAGCCGGGCTTGGGGCCTCATCTGTAATCCCAGCACTTTGGGAGGCCAAGGCAGGCGGATCACCTGAGGTCAGGAGTTTGAGACCAGCCGGCAAACGTGGTGAAACTGTCTCTACTAAAAAATTGGCTCACTGTGGTGGTGCATGCCTGTAGTCCCAGCTGCTTGGGAGGCTGAGACAGGAGAATCTGTTGAACCCAGGAGGCGGAGGTTGCAGTGAGTTGAGATCGCGCCATTGCACTCCAGCCTGGGTGATGAGCGAATCTCTGTCTCCCGACAAAAAAAAAAAATAAGGCTGGGCGCGGTGGCTCAAGCCTGTAATCCCAGCACTTTGGGAGGCCGAGGCGGGTGGATCACGAGGTCAAGAGATCAAGACCATCCTGGTCAACATGGTGAAACCCCGTCTCTACTAAAAATACAAAAAATTAGCTGGGCATGGTGGCGCGTGCCTGTAGTCCCAGCTACTCAGGAGGCTGAGGCAGGAGAATTGCCTGAACCCAGGAGGCGGAGGTTGCGGTGAGCCGAGATCGCGCCATTGCACTCCAGCCTGGGTAACATGAGTGAAACTCCGTCTCAAAAAAAAAAATACTTGGAAAGCCACAGTATATTTTTCTGTTCATTGTATTCTAAATGTTCTTACGTTGAGGGAGCTTACTTTCTTTTTATTGTTTATTTTTTACAGCAGCTGACAACTTTTGAAAGGAGCTTGTTTTCTAACCATCTGCATGATTTTACATCCTCTGAACCTAGCTGATTACTTTTAGCTTTGATAATGCTCTGATGGACCACAAACATACACTTGTTTGTACTCTGAAAATTTATTTCATTTAGTCTGAAGCTGCAAGCTCATGTAGTTCATGATTTCTTAATTTCTTAGGTCCACATGAGTTATGAAACATGAACCTGCTGCATCAAATATAAAAACCTGTGAATTATGTAGTATATTGAGTATGTATTCATTAGGACGTTTTACCTAGGTGAGTTTCTCTTTGATAGCTCTAGAATCATCAGCTATCATTAGTTGGTCATTATAGCTTGACTATAAGAGATCCACTTAATTTCTGGCTCCTGGGGTTGTTGTAGAAGTCAATATTAGGACAAAATAATTTCAAACTAAAAGTACCTGCCCTCTTTTCTCCAAGATGGGAACTATCTAGGATCTTCTAGGCACGCTCAGCTAAATCCCATGTGATAAAATTTTGTTGATTAATTTTTCTTTTGGTCTTTGTTGTACACACTAGGATGCATTTTAATAGCTTTATTAAGGTATACTATACCATAAAATGTACCCTTTTAAGGTGTGGAATTGAAAGGTTTTTTAAAGTAAATTTACGGTTGTACAGCCATCATCAAAACGCAGTTTTAGAACTTTTCCACTGACCCAAAACAATCCTTTCTGCCCATTGATAGTCATTCTTCATTCCTACCACTAGCCCCAGGCAAACACTAATCTCCCTTCTGTTTCTATAAATCTGCCTTCCTGGAAATGTCATGTATGTAGAAGTATATATATGTTGCCTTTTGAATCTGGCTCCTTTTACTTTGTATAATCTTTTTGAGGCTTATCTGTGTTGTAGCATGTATTAATAGGCCCTTTTACTGCCAAATGAGATTCTTTTGTATGAAGATAACTACATTTGCTTATCCGTTCACCAATTGATGGACATTTGGGTTGTTTCCAGGTTTTGGTGATTGTGAATAATGCTGTGAACATAAAATGCACTTTTGAAGATGACTCTATGGAGTTGCCTTAGTGTAGGGTACTCTGGATGTAAAATTGGGTGACACAAACTGATCATGACTGTCATGGACCAGAATCTGACCTCACTAGCCAATAACACAAATTCAGTACTGTTTTGTTCCTCTGTCCATAGCATAACCCTTGTGAGTCTTGATTGGTTAACCAGTGCAGAAGCAGCTCAGCACCAATAGTCTTTGTTGTTAAGTTTCTTCAGAGGAACTGAAGGCCAGTTGTTGATTTTAATACATAATGACTGTTACATGTAGACAAAACCCTTCTTAGGGCCCAAAAGGTAATATGTTTGTTAGTGTTATTTTTTTTTTTTTAAGGGAAAGCTAATATGACTTTTTTATACTAGTGGTCTTCTTCCTAAATCTGGAGTTGGGGATAGTCTTATTCCTTAGAAGATCCTTAAGGGTACTTCTGAGTTTGAAGCTTTGACAAATTGAGAGATGGATGCAGAGCATTTTATAAACTGGCAGGATGACATGTTGGCGAGAAATCCCTAAGGTTTGCAGCAAATCTAGGTCCTTTTGGACTTGTGAGCTGATCTGGTTTGGAAGTGGCATTCTACCAGAGCCGTCCAACAGTACCTCATGCACTGCTGGAAATGCTCCACATCTGTGCGCAGCGGAGTAGCCAAGGTGGCTGTTGAGCATTGGAAGTGTGATTAGTTTGACTGAAGAACATAATTTTTATTGTCTAACATTTTAATTAAATGTAAATAACCAAATGTAGCTAATGCATACTGAATTGGATAGGACAGTTCAGATAATTTTTATTAAACTGTCACAAATCAGTTTTTAGTTTCTGTCACCTACATTCTAGATTCTGGATTTTACTATTGCTTAACTTTGGAAAATGTTACTATTTAGCATGTCTTTCCAGAATGTTGCTTTCTTAATTTGCTTTTGTGCTTTGTATAGGTGGCACAGGAATGGCTTACCTCTCCAAATAAAGAGAATTTCTATCAGTTGCAAGTACGAAAATTTCCTGCCGATTATATAAAATACTGGGAGTTTGTGGGTAAGTTTTTTCTTATGCAATTTGGAATATATGATATAACAACAGATTTCTAATTAAGAGGAGATAGCATTATTTGAATTTAAGGGGACACAAATTTTCTAAGCTAAATTTATGACTTCTTAGAATATGTTTAAAGTCTTAATGAGGATAGTTACTGGGAGCACTATGAATATAAAATTCATGATTTTTTTCCACTCTGTAGTTAGAATGCTACAGACTGGATTGTCAGTGGAGGCTGGGAATGGGAAAGAGGGTGAGTGGAGGGGATTGGTAGGGGTGTTGCTGTAATATAGTCTTGACAGATTCTGAGTAAATCTTCCTGGCATCTGTCTTCATTTCATGATTGATCTGAACCACATACCACTCTGTGTCCAATTTATAAATACACCAAACATTCAGAACTCTTTAAAATAAAATGATTAAGTCTTCTTTTAACCCCAGCCCCCATCCATCCTACTCTATAGATATGCTTAAGAAAAAAAATGAACGTGTGTATATTTTTGGGGAAAGGTACTACATGTTCATTGGAAAACATTTCGGTGTCAGCCAGCCAGTAAACATCATCCACAATTCCCGTTATTCAGAGATGATTCCATTACCATTTTGGTGTATATCTTACTGCCATACTTTCTACTTAACTCATATGGGGCAAGAGTGTGTATGTGGTGTGGGATCATTTTGCTTATTTTGTGACATTTTTCATTTATTCAGCAAATACTGTTTTTATTGATTTGATAGTAGATGATTCTTGATGCCGGGTATGTAGCTGTGAAGAAAATGCAAAATTCCTGCCTTCATGAAGTTTATATTTGATTTATTTTCATGTAATAATTGTGACTGTCTTTTCAGAGTTCTTAAATGACAGTGTACAGTATTTAATAGTTGCAGTTATCCCGTTACAAGCATGTTCATTTAACCAATCATTTTATTTAGACATAAACATTGTTTCTAATTTTCACTATTGTAAATACTCTGAGTAAATCCCTTTGCTAGGTCAAACCATACGTGCATTTTAAGACTTTCAAGTCATATTGTCTGTGCCTACCAAAAAAGAATTCCATTTTCATTTCTGACATCAAGATATAAGGATGTGCACCTCTCTTGTTCAGTAATTTAGACCTTTTTTTCTCCCAGTTCTATATGTGAAAAATATATCCCATTTAAAGCTGGAGTTTTTGTCCCCAAATGTTACTGGTTCTTTGTATTCTTGGGGTTGTGGAAGTAATTGCCTGTTTATGCCCTTCCTCCTTTTATTCTATCGGGGGATATTGTTTTCTTTTTAATTTGTGTGCATTGTTACAAGTTTTTTTTCTAATTTCATTATTTGCTCTTCCACCCCCCCACCCACCCCCCCAGACAGGGTCTTATCATGTTGTACATGCTGGCCTCAAACACTTGGGCTCAAACAAACCTCCTGCCTAAGCCGCCAAGTAGCTGGGACTTCTGGGGTGTGTCACTGCTCCCAACTGCCGTTATATTTTTGACATGCAGTTTTTGATGCCAAGATAATTTTAATCTTCATGTATTTAAAACTGCCCTATACTTATTTACAGTTTTATTATATAATTGACCCTTGGACAATGTAGGGTTTAGGAGTGCCAACCTCTTCCACAGTAAAAAATCTGTTTATAATTTGACTCCAAAAACTACTAATAGCTTACTGTTGGCCAGCTAACTTAAAACTTTACTGATAACATAAACAGTCAATTAACATGTAGTTTATATGTTATATCTATTATATACTATATTCTTATAATAAAGCTAGGGAAAAACTAAAATCTTAAGGAAGAGAAGATATATTTATTCTTCATTAAGTGGAATGGATCATCATAAAGGTCTTTGTCATAGTCACACTGAGTAGATGGAGGAACAAGAGGAGGGATTTGTCTTGCCCTCTCAGGAGTGGCAGAGATGGAAGAAAATCTGTGAATTAAAATCTATGAATTAGTGGACCTGCATACTTCAAACCCATCAAACGTACATTTAGATGCAGTAGCCACAAAGTAGAAAGAAAGCAGGTGTTTTGCCTGACCATGTCATTTGCACACATGGTTTAATAACAGTAAGCCATTTTTTTTTTTTTTTTTTTTT
>NW_016108077.1:347028-348664 GCF_001604975.1 Cebus imitator | reverse complement strand
TCTCTTGACCTCGTGATCCACCCGCCTAGGCCTCCCAAAGTGTTGAGATTACAGGTGTGAGCCACCGCACCCGGCTGCTGGGAACACCTTTTCTACAACATTTGTTGTTTTGTCTGTGACTGAGGCATGGGGGATGGGTTCCATTTTTTTTTCCCCCAAGTGGAGGTCTAATTATCCCAGTACTATTTGTTGAAAGACCATCTGTGCTTCACTGCACATGTGCTTCACATGCTATATTTGTCATGAGTCTAGAGTCCACTTAATGTCTGGGTATCCTTCTGCAGTCTGTTCTTCTTTAGATCATTTGCCTAACCTTGTGCTCATATCACATTGTTTACTTAATCTAGCTTTATAAGAAGTTTTAATACTCATAGAGCAAATCCTCCTACCATTTTTTTTTTTTTTTTTTGAGATGGAGTGTCGATCTGTCACCCAGACTGGAGTGCAGTAGTGCAATCCCAGCTCACTGCAACCTCTACCTCCCAAGGTCAAGCGATTCTCTTGCTTCAGCCTCCTGAGTAGCTAGGACTACCGGCACGTACCACTATGCCCAGCAAATTTTTGTATTTTTAGTAGAGACCGGGTTTCACCATGTTGGCTAGGATGATCTTGAACTTTTGGCCTCAAGTGATCCACCCACCTTGCCTCCTAAAGTGTTGACATGAGCCATGGTGCCTCTCGCCCTCCTACTTTTCTCTACTTTTTGAGTGCCTTGGCTGTTCTTGGCCCTTTGTATTTCCATATAAATTTTAGAGGAAAAGAAGTGGAAATTTGGGAAGAATTGACATCTTTTAATACTTTCTAATTTATGAATAAGGTTGTATGTCTTCAATTATTTAGGTTAAATTTTTTCAGTGTTTTAGTTTTTTGTGGAGAGGTTTTACATATCATCTTTGGTTAGTTTGTCATTTGTAACTTTGTTAGTGAATATTTCTTAAAAATAAGAACTTAAAAATAACAATCATACCTAAAAACTTACCAATAATTCCTTCGTATCAGTCAATGTTCAAATTTTCAGTTATAACACCTTTTTTCAGCTTAAGATCCAGATTAGTCCACCCAAAGACATTGGTTGATAGGTCTTTTTGAACTAGAATTCCCTTGTTTTCTTCCCTTACAATTTTTTTTTGCTGAAAAAAATTGAGTTAATTTTGTAGAGTTGATCATGGTCTAGATTTTGCTGATTGCATCTGCTTGGTGGTATTTAGAATGTGTCTCTGTCCTCTGTGTTTTTCCTATAAATTGATAGTTGGATCTACAGAACTGATCCAATTCAGGTTAAATTTTTATTATTTGTTTTTGGCAAAGCTGTCTTATAGTTGGTGATATGTTCCATCCGCAGCAGCAGCTACATGATATCTAGTTTCTTTTTCTGATAATCACAGCTGTTTGTACTTAGTCATTAATTCCGTGAAGGAGGCAAAATGGTGATAATTTAATCATTTCATGTTAGCTTGAATGCTTCTGTAGAGAGAAAATTCTCTACTTCTATTTGGTTACTCATTAGTATAGTTTATAAAGAAAAGGCAGAGTAAATACTTGAATCTTCATCACTTTTCAAAATAATGAGTTTAATGCACTAGTGGGCCAGGTGTGGTGGCTCATGCCTGTAATCCCAGCACTTTGAGAGGCCAAG
>NW_016108077.1:342643-345268 GCF_001604975.1 Cebus imitator | reverse complement strand
ATGGTGCGATCTCGGCTCACTGCAACCTCCGCCTCCTGGGTTCAGGCAATTCTCCTGCCTCAGCCTCCTGAGTAGCTGGGATTACAGGCACGCGCCACCATGCCCAGCTAATTTTTTGTAATTTTAGTAGAGACGGGGTTTCACCATGTTGACCAGGATGGTCTCGATCTCTTGACCTCGTGATCCACCCGCCTCGGCCTCCCAAAATGCTGGAATTACAGGCTTGAGCCACCGCACCCGGCCCTCAACTGTATTCTTAAGGGTTGCTTTTTAAAATTTATCTTTGCTGATTTAATGGTTCAAAAGTCATATATATGTAAAATATACTCTAGCGCTATCAGTTCCATTTATTTATTTAGAGACGGGGTCTTGTTATGTTGCTTAGGCTGGAGTGCAGTGACTATTCACATGTGTGATCATACACACTACAGCCTCAGACTCCTGGGCTCAAGTGATCTTGCTTCAGCCTAATGAATAGCTGGGACCACAGAGGCACCGGCCACTGTGACCAACTCTTTTTATCTATTTTATTATGTGTATGCATTCAGAATTGTCATTATCTTCTGTTAAACCAAAGTACTCCCTTTTTACCTCAAATAAAGCTTTCTGGGCCCGGCATGGTGGCTCATGCCTGTAACCCCAGCACTTTGGGAGTCCGGGACAGGCGTTTGAGACCAGCCTGGCCAACATGGCAAAACCCCATCTCTACTAAAAATACAAAAATTGGCTGGGTATGGTGGCAAGCATCTATAATCCTAGCTACTCTTGGAGCTGAAGCAGGAGAATCGCTTAAACTCAGGAGGCAAAATAAAGGTTGCAGTGAGCAGAGATCGGCCACTGTGCTCCAGCCTGGGTAACAGAGCAAGACTCTGTATCAAAAATGATAATAATAGAACAGGATGGAGTGCAGCCATGCTGGTACGTCAAGGGGAGAGGCAGCTGCCACAATAGACGTGTTCCTCATGATCTGGCGCCACAAGATCACCATCTTTTGGGACGCCAAGGAGTCCAGCACAGTGTTCGAGCTGAAGCATATTATTGAGAGCATCCTCAAACAGCCGACCAACGAGCAGCGGCTGTACAAGGACGACCAGCTCTTGGATGATGGCAAGACACTGGGCGAGTGTGGCTTCACCAGTCAAACAGCACAGCCACAGGCCCCAGCCACCATGGGGCTGGCCTTCTGGGCAGATGACACCTTTGAGGCCCTGTGCATCAAACCATTCTCCAGCCTGCCCGAGCTGCCCGATACGATGAAGCCCCAGGACTCGGGAAGCAGTGCCAATGAACAAGCAGTGCAGTGAGGCCCCCTAAGAGGCCCATTCCCCCCAGTAAAAGAGATTTGGGAGTAAAAAAAAAAATAGTAATAATAATAATACTTTATCCCTTAATGTCTATTTAGTTTGATATTAACAGAGCTAAGTAAGTTTTCTTTTATTTGGATATGCATGGTTATCTTTTACCTACATGGTTATCTTTTACTTACAATCTAATCCTTGTTTAGGTATATTACCCGCTAACAGCATATAGCATGCCCAGATTGGTCTTGAAATACCATTTTCAACTAAAATATAGCAAGGCTCCTTAGAAAACTGTAAGTTTATATATGGAATAGAAACAATATATATGATGAACTTGGAACATCCTGTCATAACAGACAGCCCCAGAGCCAGCTAGAAGAAGCTGACTACAATGGACTGAAACACACGTGTACGCAATCCATGCACTCATAGTTCTTTTTTTAAGCTTACTTATCTGTTTACTGTTTCATCTTTCAGTTGTATCCAGTTTTGGCTATTAATGAAGGAAGTGGCTGTTAAACATTAATGTACAAATCTGAATGGACATACATATGTTCTGTAGTCTCATGGATAAATAGGAATGGAATTGTCATGTTTAACTTTATAAGAAGCTGCTAAACTTTCTCAAAGAAGTGTACCATTTTATATTCCTGCCAGCATTGTATGAGCATTCCACTTGATCCATTTCCTTGTCCACTTTTGGTTTTGTTGGTGTGTTTTGTTGTTGTTGTTTTATAGACGAGGTCTTGTTATATTGCTCAGGCTGGTCTCAAAGCAGTCCTCCCATCTTGGCTTCCCAAAGTGCTGATATTACAGGTGTGAGCTACTGTGCCCAGCACATTGGTGTTTGTAATTTTGATGATTCAAATGGGTGTGTATAGTATGTCATTGTGGCTTTAATTTACATTTGTTGAATGGCTGACAATGTTTAGCATATTTTTACAGATTTACTGGCAATGTACATATCCCCTTCATGTATCTTTCCTCCATTTTTAGTTGGATTATTTGTCTTCTTATTTTTACTTCTCATTTTTCAGTTCTTTTTGTATTCTGGAGACAAGTTATTTATCAGCTTTATATATTGAAAATATTTACTCTTAATCAGTGGACTGCCTTTTAATTTTCCTAACAGTATCTTTCAAAGAGGAAAAGTTTTAATTTTGATGGCATCCAGTTTATCAGTGTTTTTCTTTTATGGTTCATGCTTTTTGTATCCTAAGAAACATTTACCTAACCCACGGTCACAATTTTCTGCTTCTCCTTTTTTCCTTTCTTTTTTTTTTTTTTTTTTTTTTTTTTTTTTTTTTTTTTTTTTTTTTTTTTT
>NW_016108077.1:319615-342578 GCF_001604975.1 Cebus imitator | reverse complement strand
GCTGGAGTGCAGTGGCACAATCTCAGCTCACTGCAACCTCCGCCTCCCAGGTTCAAGCAATTCTTCTGCCTCAGCCTCCTGAGTAGCTGGGACTACAGACGTGCGTCACCACGCCCAGCTAAGTTTTATATTTTAGTAGAGACGAGGTTTTACTATTGTTGGCCAGGATGGTCTCGATCTCGACCTTGTGATCCGCCTGCTTCAGCCTCCCAAAGTTCTCCTCCTCTTTTTTTCTAAATTTTGTAGTTTAATTTTTGTGTTTGTGTTGATGACCATTTCAATTTTATTTTTATATGTGACATATGTAAGGATTAAGGGGTGTTTTGCTTTTTTAAATGTAGAAGTCAGGTGCAGTGTTTCATGCTTGTAATGTCAACACTTTAGGAGCCCAAAACAGGAGGATCACTTGAGGCCAGGAGTTTGAGACCAGTCTGGCAACATAGCAAGACCCTGTCTCTACAGAAAAGTAAAAAAAAATAGCTGAACATGGACAATACACACCTGTAGTCCCAGTGACATGGGAGGCTGAGGAAGGAGGATTGCTTGAGCCCAAGTGTTCCAGGCTGCAGTGAGCTGTGATCATGCCACTGCACCCCAGTCTGGGAGATAGAACAAGACCCAGTCTCTAAAAAATATAAAAACACTGTAAAAATAGGTGCTCAGATTTAGTGATCCTTCTTAAAAAGCGTAGTTTTCTCATTGTCATTCAGTAACTTGGCACGTTAATCAGAATATCAGTTGACCTTGATTGCAGGTGTGTTTTTAGACACTGTGTTCTGTTTTCTTTATCTGTATAGCTGCCTTACACCAATACCACAGTCTCTTATTGTTGCTTTATAAAAAATAACTGAAATTGAATAGTTTAAGCCTTCCAGTTTTGTTCTTCGTAAAAAGAAGTTTCTTTGTATTGTCATCAGTGTTGAATCAACTTGTCAACATTTATAAACATGCCCGCTGGTATTTTTACTAGGATTGCTTTGACTCTAAAGATAATTTGGGGAGAGCTGACATTTAACAGTATTGAGCCTTGGGCCTTGAACTTAGTACATTTCTTAATTTATTTAGGCTGTCTTCAGTTTCTCTCAGCAGTAGTTTGTATTTTCCAGAGTATACGGTTAGATTTAGCAGTTGGTACTGAACTTTATTCCAGTGCTTTCTCTGTTTTCCTAGTCCCACTTAGTTTACAACCACCTTTTCCTACTTGGAATTTGTTTCAAATGCATAGAAGTTTCAAAATTCTTATATGTACAGTCCTGTGTCACTTGATGGGAATATGTTCTCAGAAATGTGTCAGGCAATTTCATTATCCTGTCGATATTGTAAGAAGTAAGAGTGTAGTTACTTACAGCAACCTAGGTGATGTAGCCTACCACACACCTAGGCTACCAACGTGTACAGCATGTTACCGTACTGAATACTATAGATAATTGTAACATGGGGAAGTATTTGTGTATTTAAACATAGAAAAGATACAGCAAAAATATAATCTTACGGGACCACTATTGTATAGCTGGTCTGACCAAAACATCATTATGTAGTGTATAACTGCTTGGATCTGTTTCTGAATTTTCTTTAGGGGTTTTGAAAGTTGGAAACAAATGAGAGAATCTCAATTAAAAACCAGAATAAACCTAAAGGAAAAAATGTATTTGCTACTTTTCAATATTATGATTTTATCTACTTTGGCCTTATAGCAGTTTTAAAGAAAACTTTATATTATATAATTGGTATTTTTTAATACTTTAAGATTTTGATTGGATTAGATTACCATTTTAAAGTATATGCAGAGTCCACTAGTGCTGTGTATTTTTGAACTTAATCCAAGGATTTGATTTAAGTCAATCTTATTTAAAATAATTGAATTAGATAAATTCTGATTTTTTGTTGTTTCATAGTTTATCTGGAAGAATGTGAACTGGCTAAACAACTTTATCCAAAGGAAAACGATTTGGTGTTTTTAATTCCTGAGAGAATAAATGAAGAGAAGAAAGATACAGAGGGAAATGACATGCAAGATCTCCGTGAATATCATTGTGGCTATGTTCATAAATTCCGCCGCACTTCAGTCAGTAAGTAAATAATGAGGCACGGACAAGAAAATGTCAGATACAAGCTCATCTTCTAATTTCCTTCTAAATTGTGTATATCAAGTATATTTGATATACATTACCAAACATGTTTTTGCTATGTGATTACTTACCATTCAGAGTCTCTTTTCTAGGTTTTCTAGACTTCCCTGGAAAAGATCCCATATTTATTTTTGTAATGTTCTATCCTTTTGTTACATTTATCTGTCATTGCGTTTGCTCTAAAGTGGACCGTTTGCAAACCATCTGTTGGTTCTTAAATTACATTTCATCCTTGGTTTTGTGGCCAATCACTAATGAGATGACCAAACATAAAACTCACTGTGGCCGGCCGCGGTGGCTCACGCCTGTAATCCCAGCCCTTTGGGAGGCCGAGGCGGGTGGATCACGAGGTGAAGAGATTGAGACCATCCTGGTCAACGTGGTGAAACCCCGTCTCTACTAAAAATACAAAAAATCAGCTGGGCATGGTGGCGCATGCCTGTAATCCCAACTACTCAGGAGGCTGAGGCAGGAGAATTGCCTGAACCCAGGAGGCGGAGGTTGTGGTGAGCCGAGATCGCGCCATTGCACTCCAGCCTGGGCAACAAGAGCGAAACTCTGTCTCAAAAAAAAAAAAAAAAACAACTCACTGTAAGGCAGCTTGAAGTATCTGCTTATATCACTTTCATCCACTATATGTCTGTCCCTAGGTAATGTCATAACAAAAGTGTTAGCCTAAATTTAACAAATACCTGATGTATGCTAGACAATGAGACTTGTTCGTCTTATGTACACCTATAATCTTCCCCAGAGCCCTAAAAGGTAGTAGAAATGATTCCTTGCTTATCAAGAAACCATGGCTCAGGGATGTTAAGTAAGCTATTCAAGGCTGTCATGAGTATTAAGTGGTAAGGCCAGAATTGAAACCTACTTTTGTTTGACGTTCTTTTTCTTATGCCAAACTGCCTTTTTGGCATTGGTAAGTTTCTTAGTCTTAGTTATATGAAGAGAATAACATTATTTCATTATTTAGTCACCTTTTTGCATGATATCTTAAAAGTAGCAATAAAGTGTGTCAGCATTATACTGCGTTATAGCAGGTGTACCATGTTTATTTGTGTGCTCAGGGCTTAATACTGTAGAATGTAGGATGAATTTAGAAGAGTTGCAATGAGGGTTGATGGTTTACTCTGTGCTTTTGGCTCTTGCCAAATTTATAGTTCTAAGGCAGTCTCCTTCCCTGAACTCCTCATAGATCAAAACCGTCTCTCTTGGTATCTCCATTTGTAAAGTGTTCGACATTTCAAACCCACTAGTCCAAAAGCTGACACCTGATTTTCTGCCTGACATCTGCACTTGCTTCATTCTTTCCCATCTTGTTAATTGGGGCCTCCATTCTTTCAGTTACTTAGGCCAAAAACCTTGGAGTCATCCATGATCCTTACTTCTCTCACACCTTGCTTCTAATTTGTCAGCAGATCTGATTGACTTTTCCTTTCCAATATATCTGAAATACAGTTCCCAACTCTACTATTACATCCTGGTCCAAGCTATCATTAACTTTTACCTAAATTACTGCAGTAACCTTATAAGTGGTCTTTTTGTTTCTATACTTCTCTCATTGTAGTTATTCTTTGTTCTGAGGTAAGTAAGAGTGGTTCTTTTAGTTTGTGAGATAGAGCATGTTATTTCCCTACACAGAGTGCCCTGTGGCTTCCTACCTGATCCTGAATAGCATTCAGAATCATTATTGTGATCTGCACAGCCCTATAAAATATAGCCCCATTTTACTCAGTCGCTAAGCGTTCCTCTCCCTGTTTTTCCTGCTAGCCATATTAGCCTTCTCCTTATTTCTAAAATATTCCTGGCACGTCTCTCTTACGATCTTTGCAGTTGCTGATTTTCTGCGTATAGCACTGTTTACCCCCTGCTAAGTGCATACTCCCTTCAAGTCTCTGCTCAAATATTTCATCAGGAAGACCTTCCCGGACCAGCTTATCCACCTCCATCCGCATCACTTCCTCCCTTTGTCTGCTTTCTTCATAGCACTTAGTACCACCTGACATATTTATTTGGTTGTCTGCCTCCCTTTTCTAGAAAGTAACCTTCTAGAGGACAGAGCATTACTGGGTTCAGGAAGCAGTCCATAAATATTTATTGGGTAAATTATGTAAATAATATCCCAAAATATGTTAAAAATACTTAATTCTGTATAATCTTTTAAAGTAGGCAACATTATTCAGTGATAACTGAAATTACCTTTTCTCTTTCTTGATGATAGTGCGTAATGGAAAATTTGAGTGTTACCTTTCCATCCAGACTCAAGAGAACTTTCCGGCCAATTTAAACGAACTTGTGAATTGTATTGTAATCAGTTCTCTGGTGACTACACAAAGGAAGTTGAAAGCCATGTCTCTGTTGGGTAGTCGGAACCAACTGGCTAGAGCTGTTCTGAATCCAAACCCTATGGACTTCTGTACAAAAGATTTACTAACTACAACATCTGAGAGAATTGTGAGTGTTGATTATACGATAGTAGATAGTGTCATGTCAGTATGTTAAAGCATCATATTTTTTAGCTGCTACATATTCCTACATGTCTACAACAAAGACATGTTCATGGTGAACACAGTTTAGTGATTACTTTAAAATTGCGAAGTATGCAATTAGTTTAGTCAGCTTACCGCAGAAAAAGATACAGTACAGTAAGAGTCAAAGGTGTGCTAGAAGAGCAACATTAAAATGTTAGGTCAGCAGCCTACTGCCTACTTAATGTGCATTAGGTGAGAAGTCTCAGGTTTAGTGGTGTTAAAAATTTACATTTGAATGATTGATGGAGAATTGGCTGTTATTGTTGGAAATGCAAGGATGAAGTTGTCATCTGAACATGTGAAGCTGTGTATACCCTCTAGGAAATTAACACAGAAATGCAAAAGGAAACTAATATTTTTTGTATACCATGGCTTTCATGTGCATTATCTCAGTCTGTCCTCATCTTTTAAGAAATCCTAGATTTAATGAGTAACAGAGTCCAAGGCTTAGGTTAGGAGTGTAGTGACCTAGCTTGTAAGTGAAAGTGAAGCTTAGACCCAGATCTGACCCTGAAATTCATGCTTTTTCCACTGTAACACATTGTGTTAGGAAATAAATAGTCTTGGAATGTTTTCACTAAGGAGAAAATTAACTAAAGGAATAAAGCAGTAAATAGAAGAAACGTTATAAATTAGTGAATGCAGTTTGTTGTGATTATAAGAATAAGAAATAAAAATGCAGTTGTGGTATTTGTAAGTACTTGAAGCCTCAGACACTATTAGTAATTAGTAAGTAATTAGCTTTCTTTCCCGTAGTGAATGTGTTTTTTTAGGTTAAAGGTCACTTTGGTGTCTGTGTCTTGCCTGACCATAACCAAAGCTTTGACACATAAAAAGAAATTTGAACAGGCTTTTTCATGGTCTTCCTTTCATATTCCACTTTCAATCTATATAAATGTGTTTTTTTATATAGATTGCCTACTTAAGAGATTTCAATGAAGACCAAAAGAAAGCAATAGAAACTGCATATGCTATGGTGAAACACTCACCATCAGTTGCCAAAATCTGCCTGATTCATGGACCACCTGGAACAGGAAAATCAAAAACAATTGTTGGCCTCCTTTATCGCCTACTGACAGAGGTTAGTATGGGTGAAGGCACTGATGCTGTTAACTAGATGCATCATTTTACTTTACTCGAGTTAACTGACATGTATATAAGTATTAACATGCCTTTTCCTCTTCACTTTGTGCATATTTTTTATGTTATGTGTAACTGTGTCAGAGAAAGGGGTGGCAGAGGGAGGGAAGGTTATGATAAACAGAGGAAGAAGACTATATCTTATGTAAAACAAATCGTAAGGACTAGAATGATAGTCAGGCTTCATTATAGGTCACATCTATTGCTGTGAATGCTGGGCTACAATTTGGTTGGATTGTGGGGTTTTTTTTGAGACAGGAGTCTCGCTGTCACCCAGGCTGGAGTGCAGTGGCACAATCTCGGCTCACTGCAACGTGCGCCTCCCAGGTTCAAGCAATTCTCCTGGCTCTGCCTCCCGAATAGCTGGGATTACAGCTGTACACCACCACTCACAGCTAATTTTTGCGTTTTTAGTAGAGACAGGGTTTCGCCATGTTGGCCGTGCTGGTCTTGAACTCCTGACCTCAGGTGATCCACCTGCCTTGGCCTCCCTAAGTGCTAGGATTACAGGTGTGAGCCACTGTGCCTGGCCTGGATTGAGTATTGATTAAATTAAGTGAATGATAAAGTAAAGCTCAGAGCAGTTATGACAGAATTTTATGCTGGAGTAATTTTAATATCAATGTAAGATGTAGATGCTTTTATTTATTTTTAACTTTATGAGAACTTTCAAAAATACATGGAAGTAAAGCCAAACTGTAAAGCTATGTAACAGAGCTCACCCATATTTTTTGTGTGTGTGTTTGTTATGTGTATGTGGCAAATTGTAGAACCAGAGGAAGGGGCATTCAGATGAAAATTCCAATGCCAAAATCAAACAAAACCGTGTCCTCGTGTGTGCACCTTCCAACGCAGCTGTTGATGAACTCATGAAAAAAATTATTCTTGAATTCAAAGAAAAATGTAAAGACAAGAAGAATCCTTTAGGTATGATACTTTTGTGGATTTTTAATT
Organism: Cebus imitator; assembly: GCF_001604975.1. Classification (NCBI taxonomy): domain Eukaryota; kingdom Metazoa; phylum Chordata; class Mammalia; order Primates; family Cebidae; genus Cebus; species Cebus imitator. The sequence continues at coordinate 335,824 of NW_016108077.1, read as the reverse complement.
TGTTTTTGTTTTCAATGTTAAGTGTGGGCAGTTTTGAATGACAAAGGAAAGAGCAAGCCAGTCCTGGTAATAGCTTCTACTTGAATCTGTGGATTGTGAATTCATTTAGCAAGTATTTCATTGAACATTTACCCTGTGCCAGGTACTGAGGTTTCAACAGTGAAGCCTTCAAGGAGACACACAGCCTAGTGAGGATGTTGACAGGTCAGTACAGAGTGATAAGTTCCATAGTGGGGCTAAAATGTGGGGTGTTTCAGATGCCTCAGAGGGACCCTGATTCAGGTGTGTGAGGGTTAGGAAGAAGCAGTTAGGAGTTCGCCACAGCCAGTAGAGGGATAGGGCATACTTAAGCAGAGATTGCCATTAAAAAAAAAGAAGAAGAATCAGGGCAAGAGAACCTCAGATGGTTCATGAGGTTCCTAGAGTATTAGGTGGTGGTGAAAGACGAGGGTTCGAGTAAGCACAGGTTTATTGAAACGGTAAAAATAATGATTGTTTACAATTACTTAGTATTTATTATGTGTCAGTAATTCTCAAAATAATCCCATGAACTTGGTGTTAACCCTACTATTTGCATTTTATAGGTGGGGAAACTGAAGCTTAGAAATGTTAAATATACTAGAGGGATAACTTTTTTCAGTAGAATTTACATAATAATGAAGAGCATTACAACAGATGATTGAAGGCACTGAAGTGAAGTTGTGAAATTATTTCATTTTATTAAGCCTTAACACTTGCTCTTCATATCACTCGTATTGAGTAGTATAGTTATAGCTTTGTATTTGACTACTTTGCCAAGCTCATATGTCTCATCTTCTTACCAAATTTAATTTTCCTTAAGGATACCTTTTAACAAGATTTGATTTATCAGACTCCAAATACAGTGGCTTAAATGTAATAGAAGTTTACTTCTCTTTTTTTGTTCAAGAGCCCAGAGGTGGGCAGTTCAGGACTGGTACCAGAGTCACTGGTATGACGACTCTGCCTTAGAGAGTCCTTGGAGACCCAGGCTCCGTCTGGTTGCTCCACCATGTGGGGCCTGCATGCTTTAGTGCACCTGTGGTCAGGATGGCTGCTCCAGTTCCAGCAAGCATGCGGAAAAGATGAAGAAGGGGCAGAGGGAACATACTAGCCATGTTATAAGGAAAGTTTCTAGGTCCTGCCAATAACACCTCTGCTTATTTTCTTTTGGCCACACCAAGGTATAAGATAGGCTGGAACATGTCATCTTTATTCTGAGGGATCACACACATTTTTCCATATATTACATATGTATTCCCTACACGTAAAATTCATTTGCTCTCAAAACATAACAGTATATTGTATGGTGGTGCATGCCACCATGCCCAGGTAATTTTTGTATTTTTAGTAGAGACGGGATTTCACCATATTGGTCAGGCTGGTCTCGAACTCCTGACCTCAGGTGGTCGCCTGCCTGGCCCTCCTAAAGTGCTGGGATGGCCTTTTATTAGGTAGAAGTGATAAGTACTTGCCTTATAGGGTTGTTAGGAAGAATATCTGAAATAATGTATGAGAAGTTTGTGGTGTAGTCCCTGGTATCTAGTTAATTGGAAGTTCGTATTAGCTCCCTTCTCTGATTATTAATATATTTACTTAGAAATAGATACTATGTATAGAGACAGGCTTTATCCACAGTGTCCTTATTAGTCCTTAAATGTGATTCTTATCAACAGGAAACTGTGGAGATATCAATTTAGTACGACTGGGCCCAGAAAAGTCTATTAATAACGAGGTTCTAAAGTTCAGTTTGGACAGCCAAGTAAACCACAGAATGAGTAAGTACTGAATGTGGTCTATACTAGCGTTTCCTCTGTTTTGTTTGGTGGAAAATGACTTGGACACTAAAGGTAATTTGAAGACTTGAGAATTAGTCTGGCTTTGGCAACTGAGTTTTTCTTCTCATTGTGCTGTATGTGTGTGTTGGTTAGAATTAGAATAGAATATAATTTTTTATTTGTTATTTTTATTAGAAAAAGACTTACCTTCTCATGTTCAGGAGATGCATAGAAGAAAGGAATTTCTAGATTATCAGTTGGATGAACTTTCCCGGCAGCGAGCTCTCTGCCGAGGTGGACGGGAAATACAGGTATCTTTGCATTTCTTAAATAATGACTCAGGTAAACAAACTAGTTAACAATTTTGGTTTTTGTTTTCTTTGGTTTTTTTTGGAGACAGAGTCTTGCTCTGTCTCCCATGCTGGAGTGCAGTAGCATGATTCTGGCTCACTGTAGCCTCAACTCCCTGGGTTCAAGCAATTCTCCTGCCTTAGCCTCCCGAGTAGCTGGGATTACTAGGATGTGCCACCACACCAGCTAATTTTTTGTATTTTTAGTGGAGATGGGGTTTCACCATGTTGGCCAGGCTAGTCTTAAACTCCTGGCCTCAAGTTGATCTGCCCAACTTGGCATCCAAAGTGCTAGGATTACAGATGTGAGCCACTGCGGCCAACCTGATTAATGAGAATTTAATACCCTTTATTTATTGGGGAATGGCATGATTCATGTATAAAATTGTGTACTAAGACACTAAAAATGTGTCTCAGGTTAACATATTTCTTTTTGCCTTTTATTTTTTGTCCTCTTGGCTTTAATTTTTTTTTTTTCATTTTTTCTTTCATTAAAATTTATTTTTTAAAATTTTTTAAAAAACTTTTTTGCAAAGGGCAAGATACTCTAGTAAAGATTTTAGGTTTTGCGAGCTGTATGGTCGGTCTCTGTTGCAGCTATTGAGCTCTGCTTTTGGTAGCACAAGGCAGCCATAAATGATATATAAACAAATGGATGTGGCTGTGTTCTAGTAAAACATTATTTACAGAAGCAAATGGTATGTTGCATTTTTGTTTGTTTTCGGGATAGGTCTCACTTTGTGGCCCAGGTGCAGTGGTACAATTGTGGTTCAATGTAACCTCAAGCTCTTGGGCTTAAACGAGCTCTCTTCCTGCCTCAGCCTCTTGAGTGGGATAGGTGCCATCATGCCTGGCGAATTTTTTTGTTTTCTGTAGAAACTGGATCTTGCCATGTTGCCCAAGGTAGTCTGAACTTCTTGCCTCAAGCAGTCCTCTCACCTTAGCCTCCCAAAGTGCTGGGATTATAGGTGTGAGTCCCTGCTCCTGGCCTTGCATTTGGCTTATAGGCTGTACTGCCTTGTATTAAAGGTATATTCAGTTTACTAATTATCTTTCAGTTCCAAGTTAAAGAAACCCAGTTCAAATTAGGTTAGACAAAAAGGGAATTAGCTTCAGTATGGGTAGATCTAGAGGATCAAACAGTATCATTTTTCCATTCCATGGTTTGTTTTTCTGTGTGTCAGCCATTTCTTCTCCGGGAGAAGGTGAGTGTCAGCATCTCAGGGTTTCCACCATCCCAGCTTAGAAACCCCACAGGGTGAGACTCGGTCTTTCTCTTAGCATCCGTGTATCCAAAGAAGGAGTTAGTTTAGTCCCTGGGGGAGCAAGCAGGGTCTAATCCCTAATTTTAAGAAGATGGGTGCCATGATTGGCCAGGCCTGTATCAGATGCCCATCACTGTGACCAGAGGAATGGTTAGGGTGTGATTAAACAGCCTCATTTGAATCACCTGGAAGGTAAAGGGCAGAGTGATGCTCTCAGGGCTGGTCCAGCTAAGACAGCACACGTGCAGTGCACAGGACACAGCTGAGTCTTCCACAGCAGCATACAGAGTGTGTCAGTACTTGTGAAGAGGAAATAAGCTGGGTAAATACATTTTTCTTTGGGAAAATATAGGCTCTTTTAAGATTAGAGGCAGTCCATTGGAAGGCATTTAAAAATGCGTAGTTTAATTTTAATTATGACATTTGAATTTTTTTCCAGAGGCAAGAATTAGATGAAAAAATTTCCGAAGTTTCTAAGGAAAGGCAGGAACTTGCTTCTAAAATTAAAGAGGTAAGTAGTTCACACATAGCATTTTCTTGATTTTATTTTATTTTTAGAAATTTAAATATAAAACTAAACTGTCAGAGTGACTGTTCAGATAAGCCATGAGCTTTTATGTATTTTTTGTTTTGGAGACGGAGTCTCTCTCTGTCGCCCAGACTGGGGTGCAGTGGCATGATCTCGGCTCACTGCAACCTCAGCCTCCCATGTAGCTGGGATTGCAGGCGTGCACCAACACACCTGGCTCATTTTTGTTTTTTTTTGTGTGTGTTTTTGAGACAGAGTCTTGCTCTGTTGCCAGGCTGGAGTGCAATGGTGCCATCTTGGCTCACTGCATCCTCTGCCTCCCAGGTTCAAGTGATTGTGGTTTCATGCGATTGTCCTGTCTCAGCATCCCTTGTAGCTGAGATTACAGACGTGCACCACCACACCCAGCTAATTTTGTATTTTTAGTAGAGACAGGTTTCTCCATGTTGGTCAGGCTGGTATCAAACTCCTGACCTCAGATAACCTGCCTGCCTCCACCTCCCAAAGTGCTGGGATTACAGGCATGAGCCACTGCGCCCTATCTTTTTTTGTATTTTTAATAAAAACGGAGTTTCACCATGTTGGCCAGGATGGTCTGGAACTTCCGACCTCAAGTTATCTGCCCATCTCGGCCTCCCAAGTGTTAGCTTTATAGGCGTGAGCCACCGTGCCTGGCCAGCTATGGGCTTTTCTCAGTTACAGAAAAATTACAGACATCTGTGGAAGTGGAGAAACTGGTGTAACAACATTCGCATTTTTTTCTTTAACCGAATAATGAATTCTTAACCACCATCTAAGATTTCAAAGAAAGAGGTGATTATAAATTATCTTTTTTCTGTTTTAGGTCTCGGTAAAGATTTAAATCCTTCTTATAAGGTGCTCTATGTCTTCCTCCCCCACTGCAAAAAACAATTATGATAATTATCATCCCATAACAGTTAATGAAAATAACTTTGTGGTGTTTTCCCTGTTAAAAAAAGAAAAGTCACCTGTGTGAGCTTTAGGTTGAGGGTGGCAACTGTGAGCCCTCCAGAGCTCCAACCTGGATACAAGTAGAGTGATGGTGGGCAGGATTGGCATAAGAAAGTACAGCACTTTGATTTTTGGTTTTTGCATTTCTTGACTTGGAGCATAAACTCTCTGTACTTGTCTTAGATCGTAAGACTCCTGTAATATTTTTGTAGCTTTTTCCCAGTATTTTTGGGGTGTAAAAATATCAGGTAAGATTTAGACTAATTGAAGCTTGGCTGAGCCAGGTGTATAGCCTGACTGTCAGAATGTAGCCCTAATCAAACCACATTGGGGTCAGGGAAGGAGAGTAATAGCAACTGATGACGTTAGTAGTACCTCTGTTGAAGTTTTTCTCTTGAATGTATTATAATTTTTCTCTATGTGACTAAATACAGTTGAACTTAATGCTTATTTTCATTAGCAGTTTACTTAAACTAAAAGTTATGTGAAAACTTTTGATTAAAGTTTTAAACAAAACCTCAAGTTAATCTTTCCTGAGTCAAGGATGAAGTCCATGTTCACAGATCTTTTTTGCTGCTCATCATCACATGTGTTCTGTGGGCCATTGAACTAATTGTGCTCAGCAGGGTTTTTTTTGTTTATTTTTATTTTGCAAATACAGTTTTCTCTGAATGTGCTCAGCAGTTTTACTCACTAGATGGCTAAGGAGAGGTGTCTGACAATGCTTTACTATGTGAGCCATGGAGGGCCACAGTGCCACCCTCTTCCTAAAGCTCCCACACATGCCTTGAACTCCATGGTTGAATATATCATATATGCAGAGATGAATCACTATTGCCTCTTAGTAGCGTAAAAAAGTTTACTGAATCGCTGAGGAAAATGCTGATTTAGGCTGGGCACAGTGTCTCACACCTGTAATCCCAGCACTTTGGGAGGCTGTGGCGGGTGGATCATGAGGTCAGGAGATTGAGATCATCCTGGCTAACATGGTGAAACTCCGTCTCTACTAAAAGACAAAAAATTTGCCAGGCGTGGTGACACACGCCGATAGTCCCAGCTACTTGGGTGGCTGAGGCAGGAGAATTGCTTGAACTCAGGAGGCAGAGGTTGCAGCGAGCCGAGATTGCACCACTGTACTCCAGCATGGGTGAAACAGCAAGAGTCCATCTGGAAAAAAAAAAAAAATGAAAATGCTGATTTATTTGAGCACTATATGGTATGCATTGTGAGGCATCATTCACATTATCTGGTTCCATCACAGTACATTGCACTGTAGAAGACCAAACTTGTTTTTCTTACTGTGGAAATAGAATATTTGTCAGGTTCATAGGCATTTTTGTTAGTTTAGCAAAAGTACTAAAAAAAGGAAAGAGCAATATTATATACTTAAAAACTAACAGAAAAATGTATATTCAAGCTTAATTCTAACCCTGGTTTTACTCAGATAATTCACAACTCAGTATTGTTACATCTCTGCTTCAGATACCTGCCTACATACATCTGGCTACAGGAAGGATTGAAATCTACTTTGACCAAATCAAACTCTGGATAAAAATTTTTAATGTGCTTAAATAATATTCTATGCTTTAACTGCAAAGCACACATTCTTTCCTGTTTGTGATTATCTTGTTTGTTTTCTAGATTTGAGGGTTCCCCCCTAACTTTTAATAAATATTTCTGTCACATAATAAATGATAAGTGCTTTATAGTAAAAATAGGCCTGTCATAGTCAAGAATTGATATACCGCTGACTGTTGATTTCACCTTTGTTCTCTTAGGTTCAAGGACGCCCACAGAAAACACAGAATAACATCATCTTAGAGTCCCATGTCATCTGCTGCACATTGAGCACAAGTGGTGGTTTACTACTTGAATCTGCTTTTCGTGGGCAAGGGGGTGTCCCCTTCAGCTGTGTCATTGTTGATGAGGTCAGTGAACGGTCAGCCATACAACTTTAACTAGTACTATGAGGAGTAAGTCTCAGATGAATTGTGGCTGCTGAGATGTTGAGGAAATGTTTTTTTCTTCATCTGATTTTTACCTATTACATATGTATTTCTTTATGTAGAAATATGCTCCTTAGGCAGGGCATAGTGGCTCACGCCTGTAATCCTAGCACTTTGGGAGGCCAAGGTGGGTGGATCACGAGGTCAAGAGATCAGGAACATCCTGGCCAACATGGTGAAACCCCATCTCTACTAAAAATACAAAAATTAGCTGGGCGTGGTGGTGCGCACCTGTAGTCCCAGCTACTCGGGAGGCTGAGGCAAGAGAATCACTTGAACCAGGGAGGTGGAGGTTGCAGTGAACCGAGATAGCACCACTGCACTACAGCCAGGGCAACAGCGTGAGATTCCATCTCAAAAAAAAAGAAAGAAAGAAATATGCTTCTTAATGACCCACGATAGTGAAAGTGGATTTTCCAGTATTTGGGGTTAGTCTTGAGGATGACTGATGATTTCTAACAAAATCTCTGTTGAGTGACTATCTCGCTCCTGCTTATAATATCTCTAATAACCTTTTGAAGTAGTTTTAATATAAATTTTGAACAGTTTTGAGACATAGTATTTTCATCTAACATCCTTTATTCCTAGAGTTCACTCTTTGAGCAAACATTTATTCGGTACCTATTGTTTGTCAGATGACAAAAGAGGTGGAGCAGGAGATACCAGAGAATTGAGTGATCAGGAGACCCAAGATCCAGTTTTCACCAGAAGGAAAGGACAAAAAGCAGAAATCAGTAAATAGTTGAAGAAAATATCATTGAATTTAAAAGAAATTTGAGTCTTGTGATCGAAGAGGCATACATACAAGGAATATCATGGGAGGAAGAAAGAAACGGGAAGCACACTCACAGATGCTCCTGATGGGATTTCTGAACCTCAGATACAAAGTTTTAAAAGGGAGCTGGGCATGGTGACTCACACCTGTAATCCTGGGATTTTGGGAGACTGAGGGTGGATCATTTGAGCCCAGGAATTTGAGACCAACCTGGGCAACATGGTGAAGCCTTGTCTCTACTAAAAATACAAAATTTAGCCAGGTGTGATGCCATGTGCTTATAGTCCCAGCTACCCAGGAGGCTGAGGTTTGAGCCCAGGAGGGCTGCACTCCAGCCTGAGTGACCGATCGAGACTCTGTCTCAAAAAGTAAATTAGTAAGATATAAAAATAAATAATAAAATTAATATGTTAATAAAATAATAAAAATTTTAAAATAAAGTTTTAAAAGGACTTTAGAGGAGAAACATTTTTTTTAGGCATATGCCTCACAGGAACAAAGAACACACCCATCTAGGATGTACATGGCCTTCTTAACTTATGGCTGGTTCCCAAGTGGTAGTGGCTTCCTTGGTAGCTGACTTCAAAATACATATTTGATTTTTTTTAAAACATGCGTTTGGAGAGTTTATTATTTATTTATTTATTTTTTTATTTTGAGACAGAGTCTTGCTCTGTCAGCCAGTCTCTGTAGTGCAGTGATGTGATCTCGGTGCACTGCAACCTCTTCTTCCCGGGTTCATGTGATTCTCCTGCCTCAGCCTCCCGCGTAGCTGGGATTACAGGCACATGCCACCATGCCCAGCTAATTTATTTGGTATTTTTAGTAGAGACAGGGTTTCGGCACATTGGCCAGGCTGGTCTCAAACTCCCAACCTCAGGTGATCTACCCGCCTGAGGTGGGTCCCAAAGCGCTGGGATTACATACGTGAGCCACTGCACCCAGCCTGGAGGGTTTATTTTGTTGTTTGTTTTGTTTTGTGTTTTCAGATAAAATCCTTATTTTTGATATTTCGTGCAGAAGTGTGGTACTTTTCTGAATGGTTAGAACTGTAATCAGATAAACTATATGGATAAATAGCAAAGATAGTTAAGACTGCCTCTCCCTTCTATATCTTGCCAAGGCTGGACAGTCTTGTGAAATTGAGACTCTTACTCCACTCATTCATCGCTGCAACAAGCTTATCCTAGTAGGAGATCCTAAACAGCTCCCTCCCACAGTCATCTCTATGGTAAGTTTTTTTTATGTTCAGATTGCTTTAAAATGGAAGGGGCTTTTTTAAATTTTTGTCTTCAGGAGGGAGGAACATCTCTCTTGGATGGGCCTCTCTTAATTTGGAGTGAAAAGTAAGCAGTAACTGAGAAAAGAGAAGCACTGATTGAGTCTCAATACGTTAAAAAAAAAAATTCCTAAAAAGGCCCCTTTGTTCATAGTTGCGCTTCTGTGTACGTGTGGCAGAAGTCGAGTGTTCAGCCTAGATGGATGACGTGCCATGCAGAGCAAGCTTTGGAAAAGTCAGTGTGCACATCTTTAAAGAGCTGAATCTGATTTATTTTAATCATGCAAACACCAAAACAATAATAAAAGAAAAACTTCAAAAGTGAAGAGAAGAATCCCACCCTCTTCATTTATATTTAAATATGTACAAATTGAGGAAAACATGAAGTTAAATTAATTTTGGGGAGTACATTTCCATTTTTATGATTTAGTATTCTAGTATTAATACAAGAAAATGTCTGTGCCCCTCACATCATCTGAAAGTGAAGGTACAAGGGGAAAAAAGACTAAATTATAGGCTCTGCCTGTGGGAAAAGAAGAACCAGATTGTAGTCCACTCTACTTTGTTGGTTTTTTTTTAATCCCAATGAAAGATGTCTCCTAGAAATGCACATCAGAGTCAGGATTCAGTAGATGTTTTGAAGTAATCTGAAGAGGTTATAAAATTTAATAAAATTTGCATTAGTGCTAATAACAGATTATTTATACAAATAGTTGAGTAGTGGCCTCATAAATCCTAGAGAACAGATCATTTTCAAAGCATTTCTGTGGAATTATAGAATGAATGCAGGTGGTTTTGTTAGTGGCTTTTGACTTTGGGATTATTCAGAATGGTAGTGCAGTTCCTTCTATGACATTTGAGCACAGGTACGTGATCATGGTAGGGTGTGGCCCAGAAGCACTCCTGTCATCAGTGAAAACCTGCGTGTTTAGGGAGGAACTGCTGCAGGCAACTTTGTTCATGGAAAATAAGGAAGAGCAAATTCTGTATCCCATTTCTTTAAATAATACAGTATTTTATTGAAATGAAAAGGGATTGTTTATGTACCTCAACCTTACTGCCTAATTTAATGATTTATAAAAGCAACAAAAATTACCCCAAAAAAATCCATTTGTCGTTTTTAAATTAATTGTACAAATAAAATGGGCTATTTTGATAAAATAATTACAGAGTTCATTTCCATGAGGTGCCTTTTTTGACCACCTATTTCTAGTGATAATTACGGTGAAAGTGAGTATCTTTAACAGATTTTGCTGGGCATTTGTGTGTTTATTCATCTTTTTCAGTATGTGTGTATTGAGTGCCAACATAATTCAGGCGCTGTTTAGGTATTGGGGTTATGACAGTGAAGAAAACAGACAAAATCCCTGCCTGCATGGTGTTTGCATTCTAGGGGATAACAGTAAGCCGGTTATTAAAATGTGGTATATGGTTTGTATACAAGTATATATTTATGTGTATATGTGTTTATGTACGTGAGTCTGGTTTTTTTTAAAGATGGCAGAATCATTCTGTGCAGAATTGGCTTTTTTTTTTAAATCAGTAAATCAGGGACATTCTTCCATGTCTGAATATATATTAATAAATTTGTATCATTTGTTGAATAGACTATGGTTTGTCTGGAGCTTAGATGCATTACCTTATATAAGTTCTTTTTCTGTTCCCCCAAAGCAAAGATTAAAAATTAGACTTTTGAGCTAACTCAGATAAACTTTTGAGGATTTAGGCAAAATTGTCAAATGTCTATTAATAATTATTTTATACTTACACAAACCTGTTTAAAATCACACATATAAATTGGTTAAGAAGTAATGCCTTTTCCTCCACTCTCATAGTTTGTGAAACAAGTTTATTCAGGCTTTGCACGTCTTCAGTGCCAGTATGTTTCACATCACTCATGGAGATTCCATCATTTTAGTGAAGTTTTCAGCACATTTTTACACCCAGGTTATTTAAGATAGAGTTCTTTTTAAACTTTCTATGATGCTGTCATTGGAAAGTATATACCAAGGCACAACTGTGATAACAAGACAGTTTATCCCATTTGTCATTTAGGTCACTATCTTGCAGATTGCAGAATATAACCCATTATTTGGTTTGTGAAATCAGTTTAGCACAGGTTGGGGATTCCTAATTCAAAAATTTCACAGTGCTTCATAATCTGAAACTTCTCGAGTGCTGACATTATACTTAAAGTTCATGCTCAAAGGATATGTTCATTGGAGTATTTTGGAATTTTAGATTAGGGATGGCCAACACATAAGTCAAGTCTGTTTCCTCCACTGGAATGTAAGTTCTGTGAGACTTGATCTTATTCACTCTAGCAGTCTCAATCACTCCAAATTATAGATGTTTAGTATATATTAGATGGATGGATGAAGAATGTTGTCTTCAAAACACTTGTTTACAATGTCATTCAATATGTCTGTGAGGATATACCACCAGCAATAATTGTTAAAATCTGTGTTACATTTATCTGCTTCCTTTATTATTATTATTTTTTAAGATACGAGGGTGATGTCTTGTATTATCAAAATAGCATCAGTTGTCATTCACAAGATCGTATGTCTTTCATAAGCAGTATGTGAGTAGAAAATGCCTCAATATATATTCAAGATTCATGGCATTTTGGCCAGGTGTGGTGCCAAACGCCTGTAATCCCAGCTACTCAGGAGGCAGAGACATGAGAATTGCTTGAACCTGTGAGGTGGAGGTTGCAGTGAGCTGAGATCGCGCCACTGCACTCCAACCTACACGACAGAGCCTGACTCCATCTCCAAAAAAAAAAAAATTCACAACATTTTGAGGATCAGAGTCAGAAACATCTCTTTCTCTGAAGCTGTGGTTGGTAATCTTATGCTACCTGAATGTTGCCATGTACACATTAGATGTCAGTAATTGTTTTTATAATAGTGGGAAAGATATAAAGGAATTCTTGGAAATTATTGCTTTATTTTTCCCCTCACAGAAAGCACAGGAGTATGGCTACGACCAGTCAATGATGGCTCGCTTCTGCAAACTGCTGGAAGAGAATGTAGAACACAACATGATCAGCAGGCTGCCTATTTTACGGCTTACTATTCAGTACAGGATGCATCCAGACATATGTCTCTTCCCTTCCAATTATGTTTATAACAGAAACTTAAAAACAAATAGGTGAGTTCCCTTTATTGCTTGTGAGCTTATTTTATTTGTAGTTTAGCTGTTTATGAAGAATAGCCATTTTACTGTCTTCTTAGGTCTTGTCATAAAAAGCATAAATCATGGAGGATTAATAATTTTCTCTAGTTATAAAAGCCATCATGTTGAATACAGCAAATGAACATAAAGAAAGAGGGAAAAAGTCACCTATATTTATACTACCTAGAAATAAATAATCACTGGTAACATTTTGGCATAGCCGCTTTCAGTGTTTTTTTTTTTTTTTTTTTGAGACTGTCTTCTCTTTCTGTTGCCTAGACAGAATGAGTACAGTGGCACAATCCTGGCTCACTGCAGCTTTGACTTTCTAGGCTCAATTGATCCACCCACCTCAGCCTCCTGAGTAGCACTCACCACCATGCCTGGCTAATTTTTGTGTTTTTCTTTTTATAGAAATGGGGTTTCACTATGTTGCCCAGGCTGCTCTCAAACTCCTAAGCTCAAACAATGCACCCACCTTGGCCTCCCAAAGTGCTGAGATTACAGGCAAGAGCCACCGCGCCTGGCCAAGTTTCATTCCTTTTACCATGCATATCTTTTTTTACTTTTTAAATTTTTTAAGAAAAAAGTGGGACCATACTCAACACAGTATTCTGTGGCTTACTATGAGTGACTTTCCAGTCATTTTGTTATATTTTAATGACGTAGATACCTCTTCCAGCACCAGGAAAGAAACAGAATTTGTTTTGTACTTTTCACTGATACACATCTAGAAAAGAATATTCCTGTTACCCCTTAACTTGCCCCAGCCCACTTCACCACACAGAAAAAATAGTCATAATACTAAAATATTTTCTTAAGTCTCGACCTTATTTTGAATGTCAACTACCTTTTTACAGACAAACAGAAACCATTCGGTGTTCATCAGACTGGCCATTTCAACCATACCTTGTGTTTGATGTCGGAGATGGTTCAGAAAGACGGGATAATGAGTATGTTCTCCTCTTGCCTTAATCCTCTGTGATGGTCCCAGAATTGTTACATTATTTGTGTTCATATTTATATTAAGTACATTTCCTATACACATCTCTCTGCCTAATGTCAAGGCACAGTCATTTTCATTTAAATTAATGCTGCTTTTTTCTGTATAATGGGGATAATATCATCTAATGTCATAAGCAAGCACTTGAGTAGATACTTATCGAGATCACAGCAGTGAGGGAAACAGATGTGCCCATTGCAAGATGATGATGTCATGGGACGACAGACCTTTACCTGGTAATCACTTAGGTAAGCAGTTATTCCAGTTGGGTTTAGAACTATGAAGGTGAAGTATAAATTCAGCTGAATGAAGGTGTGAAGAGGAGTAAGGAAGTAGCAACAGAGGTTGGATGGTATTGGGTTGTGAATAAGGGGATGTGTTCAGGTGATCTGTATATGACAGCAGAAAGGAGTGGTGCTGTTGCCACATAGCAGCAGTGTCAGAGGAGCTGGGGATTCTTGTGAGAGAGTAGGGGAGGAATGGTCTAGAGGTAGCATTTGTTGGCACAGATACAAGCACTGCTCTGTCATGAAGTAGGAGGAAACAAATCCCACTTGTACATCATGGGATGGCTGCAGAGCAGGTGGCGTCCTCAGGTGAGAATCAGGTGTTAGGTTAAGATACGGGGGTGGAAGTAGGGAACACACTGAAGAGATAGGGAAACATACAGAGGAGAAGTTGGCCATGGGATTGTAGTGCTGGAGGGACTGCAGCCTAAAGGTTTTCATGGGGCCTGTTGGAGGAGAGCAAAGGATTGAGAGTTAAGCCCCAGAGCATCATGAGGAAGGAAGGTTAGAGTGGGATGTTGACCAGAGAGGCTTAATCTGGAAGAGGACCACGGGAAATGAAGATTTCGGGGATGGAAAAGATCGCTAGCTGACTGGGTTGTTCATATAGTAAGTCTCAAAGTTACGATAATGGATATTTAAGGCTTGTAAAGCAAGGTGAATAAGGTAGCCTCAGGAATCAAGGGATGGGTGTAGTGCATCCCCCTGGTCTTGGTGCATTTCACATCTGGTGTGGTCATGAGGGAGCATGTGGTTTCAGGATGAGTTGAGAGTGCAGGATATGAGGCTGGTGAGGACAACAAAGGGGACATGAACCTACTCTAGGGCCCCATGTTGTTCAGCTGAGGTCAGGTAGGATGACACATTTACGTTTAGTTTGTGTGGATGGCAGCTGCTCGGTTGTGTCGTGTGTGTTATATGCAGCCAGTGGTGGGGGACAAGGGAAATTATACATCTGAAGCATTTTCTCAGTGTTTGGGAGATAGTAGATCCTTAACTCCTGTTAGCCATCTATTCACATCTTTGTTCTTATTAATACTGCTCTTCTTACTGCTGCTATTCCTATTTTAACAGCTGAATAAAAGATGAAGCCTATCTGCTGCCCTTTGCTGTAATGGGAAACAAACTCAATGGAATTTAAGTTAGCAATTAGCCTGCTATTTATTAGTTTTGATAACATTGTGTTTTCTTTTTCCCTGTTGTTTAGCTCATATGTAAATGTTCAAGAAATAAAACTGGTGATGGAACTAATTAAGCTAATTAAAGACAAAAGAAAGGATGTCACTTTTCGAAACATTGGCATAATAACTCACTACAAGGCCCAGAAGACGATGATTCAGAAGGATTTGGACAAAGAGTTCGATAGAAAAGGGTGAGGTATTTTTATAAATACTTGCAGTTTTCTTGTTGCATTGGAATGAGAGGATATAGAAGGGAAGAAGAAAAGGGAAACTCTAAGGAGTGGTCTTGGACTGTGCAGATTGGTGATAAGGCACAAGGAAACTGGGATGCTGCTGGCGTCCATAGACTTGTGCTGTGTAGGTCCTAGGTGGAGAGGGTACCTCCTGCCAGTTGTAATGTCAACATTCTACTTGGCAGTGGAGTTGACTAAGAAACTTTCCAGGTCTTTTCCCTTTAGTTCCATGACTTGTTCATCTGAATTCTTGTTCTAGCAAGACTAAAAGTGACATTTCACTTTAAATAAATTATTTAACCATTGTATTGCCTTTATGTATAGAATGAAGATCATATTTTTGTTTCCTTCTTACCTCAGCAGTAAAATTAAAGATTAAATATTGGAAATCTGTAACCTCAAAGTCATCTTAACTTAGAAGCACACAGACTACCAAAATCAAATCTAAGAATCTAGAAAACAATATAAAATCAGACCTATAGGCTGGGCACAGTGGCTCACACCTGTAATCCTTGCACTTAGGGAGACTTGAGGTGGGCAGATCACCTGAGGTCAGGAGGTTGAGACGAGCCTGGCCAACATGGTAAAACCCTGTCTCTAAAAAAATAGAAAAATTAGCCGGGCTTGGTGGCTTATACCTGTAGTCCCAGCTACTTGGGAGGCTGGGGTAGGTAAATCACTTGAACCTGGGAGGCAGAGGTTGCAGTGAGCCAAGATTCCTCACTGCATCACTCCAGCCTGGGTGACAGAGTGAGACTCTGTCTCAAAGAAAAAAAGAAAATCAGACCTAAAAATATTTTCCAATAATGAAAAGCTCAGGACCAAGCTAATCTGGTGAATTCTATCAAATATTAAGAGAAGAATGAGCACCAGTCCTTCTTACATGCTTCCAATAAATAGAACACTTTCAAATTGATTTTATGAAGCCAGTGTTACACTGATATCAAAGCCAGGGGAAAATGTCACAGGAAAACTATAGATCCAAATCTCTTACAACTATAGTTGCAAAAATCCTCAACAAAATAGTGACAAACTGAATTCAGCAGTTTAATAAAAAGATTTATGCATCAAGACCAAGTGGGATTTATCCCAGGAATGCAAGATTGCTTCAACATATGAAAATCAATATGACATACCATATTAGAAGAATGGGGAGGGACCCACATAATCAGCTCAATAGATATTTTTTTAAAATGTGCAGAACCGGCCGGGCGCGGTGGCTCACGCCTGTAATCCCAGCACTTTAGGAGGCCGAGGCGGGTGGATCACAAGGTCAAGAGATCGAGACCATCCTGGTCAACATGGTGAAACCCCGTCTCTACTAAAACTACAAAAAATTAGCTGGGCATGGTG
>NW_016108077.1:314345-318994 GCF_001604975.1 Cebus imitator | reverse complement strand
AGGAGGCTGAGGCAGGAGAATTGCCTGAACCCAGGAGGCGGAGGTTGCGGTGAGCCGAGATCGCGCCATTGCACTCCAGCCTGGGTAACAAGAGCGAAACTCCGTCCCAAGGAAAAAAAAAAAATCAAACTAGAAATACAAAGGAACTTTTTTTTTAATTAATAAAAGGCATTTATGAAAAACTCATAGTTAACATTATACTTGATGGTAAGAATGAAAGCTTTTCCTCTAAGATCAGTAAAGATGTTTGAAACTCTTACTACTTCTTTTCAACATTATACTAGAGGTTTTAGAGCAATTAAGCAAGGGGAAAAAAAGCATCTTTATTGGAAAGAAAAAAGTAAGACTCTTCATAGGTGGCATAATCTTATTTCTAGAAACCCTAACAAATCCATTCAAAGGCACTATTAGAATAAGCTTAGCAGAATACAAGAGTAATGTATAAGAGTTGATTATTTTGATGTAATGAGCAATGAGCAATCTGAAAAGGAAGATAAAACAATTTGATTTACAATAGCATCAAAAAGAATAAAACACTTAGGAATAAACAGAACCAAAGAAGTGTAAGACTTGTATGCTGAAACCTGCAAAACATTGTTGAAAGGATTTAAACACCTAAATGGGCTAGGTGCAGTGGCTCATGCCTGTAATTCCAGCACTTTGGGAGGCCAAGGTGGGTGGATCACCTGAGGTCAGAAGTTCAAGATCAGCCTGGCCAACGGTAAAATCCTGTCTCTACTAATAATACGGGTGGTGCACACCTGTAACCCCAGCTACTCCAGAGGCTGAGACAGGAGAATGGCTTGAACCCGGGAGGCGGAGGTTGCAGTGAGCCGAGATTGCACCACTGCACTCCAGCCTGGGTGACAGAGCGAGACTCTGTCTCAAAAAAAAAGAAAAAAAAAAAAATTGTAAGGCCAGACATAGTGGCTCACATCTATAATCTTAACATTTTGGGAGGGTGAGGTAGAAGGATTGCTTGAGGCCACGGGTTTGAGACCAGCCTCAGCAACAAAACAAGGCCCCATCTCTACAAAACATAGAAAAATTAGGGTGGTGGTCTATGCATGTAGTCCTAGCTACTTACGAGGCTGCAACAGCGCTCAGGGGTTCAGGGTTACAGTGAGCTGTGAATATGCTGCTGCACTCCAGCTTGGACAAAAGTGAGGCTAAACTCTCTCTCAAAAAACCAAAAAACTAGTTTACAAATATGTATATTTAATAATTGTCTTTTTCCATTAAATATGTTTCTCTTTTGTGAATAGACCAGCAGAAGTAGATACTGTGGATGCATTCCAGGGTCGGCAGAAGGATTGCGTGATTGTTACATGTGTCAGAGCAAATACCATGCAAGGTTCAATTGGGTAAGTTACTGTCATTGTTGCTTTTTTATACTTTTATACATTGTCGCTTGTTTATAATTCAGGATTAGGTTCAGTTCATTATCTCTCACTGTTAGAAAACCACCATAATTTGCTTTCTTAATTTTCTTTTGTAAATTTCTTGTGTAATATTATGAAAGTTTCTCTTTAAGTTGTGAAATCAACCCACTGTTAGATCTTGGTGCAATCTCAGCTCACTGCAACCTCCACCTCCCAGGCTCAAGCAATTCTCCTGCCTCAGCCTCCCAAGTAGCTGGGACCACAGGCATGTACCACCATACCCAGCTAATTTTTGTATTTTTTTGTAGAGACAGGGTTTCGCCATGTTACCCAGGCTGTTCTCAAACTCCTGAGCTCAAGTGATCGCCCACTTTGGCCTCCCAAAATGCTGGGATTACAGGTGTGAGCCACCAAGTCCATGGTGGCTTTTATGTTAACGCATTTCATAGTGTTCTTTTATTTAATAAGATTTTTTTATTAATAAGATTCAAGTAAATAATTTAGTGTGTTTTGCAGAGGCATGTTACTCTCCATGGTATATGTTATATAAAGTGTCATTTTTTTCTCTTCTGTGTTTTCCTGCTTTGGCTACATTTGTTAACCTTAACTACTGTCAGTTTATTTAAGATGCTAAGGATACCTGTATGAGTGACAGAAAATTCCCCTGAGCCTGAGACTCTTACATGATGCTTTGTTCCTTGTCATGAGAAGCAGATAGAATTTACAGGTTATAAATTTGTTTTTTTTGTTGTTGTTGTTGTTTTTTTTTTGAGATGGAATCTCACTCTGTCACCAGGCTGGAGTACAGTGGCATGATCTGGGTTCACTTCAGTCTCCGCCTCCCGGGTTCAGGCCATCCTTCTGCCTCAGCCTCCCGAGTAGCTGGGACTAGAGGCATATGCCACCACACCCAGCTGATTTTTATATTTTTTAGTAGAGACGGGGTTTCACCATGTTGGCAGGTTGGTCTCAATCTCTTGCCCTCGTGATCCGCCTGCCTTGGACTCCCAAAGTGCTGGGATTACAGGCGTGATCCACACCTGGCCAAATTAGTTTGTTTTCAAAGAAAATAGTAATCAAAGTCACCTCCCTGGGATGGGCTGCATATACAGAGACTGGTTATATCTCAGGGCCATTTTATAAACAGTCTGTTCTTTCCCAGCTAATTTTCACTTTTTTCATAACCAGTTCTATTTCTGAGCTGTTTTTCTGATCTGTTGAAATATTTGTGTTGTGTCTATGTATTTCTGCACTAGTTCTACAATATTTTAACAACCTAGATATATTTAAATGCAAGAATAAAGTGATTGGACTGGTATCACATTTTTAGGGTATTTTTAAGGCTTCAGGATTGCACTGTTAAAATTTTCAATATCTCATCCAGGTTAAAAATAGAAAATTGATAGATCACTTTGAAGGAAACCCTGAGGTTTTGGTTTGTTTACTGTTTTTAATAGGAATTCTTCTGTGCCCAGTACCCTGTATTGGGACAGAGAGTAAGAAAGCACTGTGACTTCTAGAGAAGTGGAGGAGTCCTGGAAAAGCTGTCTGCAGTCCACCAGTGTCTCACATGGGCACGCTAAGTCACTCTAGAGTCCACCTGTGTCTCACATGGGCACGCGAAGCACTGAGTCACTCTAGAGTTCACCGGTGTCTCACATGAGTGTGCTAAGTGCTGAGTCACTCCAGAGTCCACTAGTGTCTCACATGGGTACGCTAAGCGCTGAGTCACTCTAGAGTCCACCTGTGTCTCACATGGACAGGCTAAGTGCTGAGTCACTCGAGCTCACCTGTGTCTCACACGGGTACACCAAGTCACTCTAGAGTCCACCTGTGTCTCACACGGGCACACTAAGACTAAGTCACTTGAGTCCACCTGTGTCTCACATGGACACGCTGAGCACTGAGTCACTCTAGAGTCCACCTGTGTCTTATGTGGGTACGCTAAGTGCTGAGTCACTCTAGAGTCCACCAGTGTCTCACATGGACACGCTAAGCACTAAGTCACTCTAGAGTCCACCTGTGTCTCACATGGACACGCTAAGTGCTAAGTCACTCTAGAGTCCACCTGTGTGTCATGTAGGCACTCACAGTCACTCTAGAGTCTACCTGTATCTCACGTGGGCACACTGTTATTCTAGAATTCACTTGTGTCTCATATGTGCATGCTAAGTCACTCTAGAGTCCACCAGTGTCTCACGTGGGCACGCTAAGTTATTCTAGAGTCCACCTATGTCTCATATGGGCATGTTAAGATATTCTAGACAAAGAAGGAAGTCTTTTTTTGTTGCGTAGATTCCTGGCAAGTTTGCAGAGATTGAATGTTACCATCACACGAGCCAAGTACAGCCTCTTCATCCTCGGACATTTGAGGACCCTGATGGTAGGTACCAGAGAGCTCAGAAGTTTGACCATTGTTACTGTTATTGGATTGAGTTTTTGTTATTTTCCATCAAAGTGTAAATGATTTCTGGATTACAAAATAATGGTGGTTATGTTTTCCAGCAACTTCCTAGGAGCTTTTGTGTACACGTGAACTATTCGCCTTTTTTCAGCCCAGAACCCAAGTGTCTACACTGGGCTCTCAAGGTGATCATTTTAAAACAAATTATCCACATCATAGGATTATTGTTAAGAAGGCATATTAAACCCACAAATGTAAAGTGCCAGACCAGTGCTTGGCACTTAGTAAACACTCAGTAAATGTGGCTGTTATTGGCCCAGCTTAATGCCAGAGAGAGTTTGCAGGCACGTGCTCTGCTCTGCTTTCCTGCTGGCGCTGGGAGGTGTGCTGCTCACACTGTTTTTCCAGCACTTGGTGCCTCCAGCGTTCCTCTGCCAAGATAGGCGCACGTCCGGACGAGGTGTACAAGTTTCCAACTTTAGTAGACAAATGGTACAACTTAATTAGCTGATATCACAGCTAGAGGTATCATGTAGTTGCTGTTTGTCTCATTAGGAGTAATAATTTTGTCGTTTTTCTCATTTCTCTTTTAATAAAAGTCATTGATTTCATCTACGAAGAGCCAACTTGGTGGCTGTTTTACCTGGTTTTGGTTCTTGCCACCAGGTGGCGCTCAGATACACCTTCTTTCTCATTTCACTCCTCTCTTCTGTAGCTCTATCCCCTCCAGCCTTTGTCGTTTGTGTGCCCACTCTAGAGAAAGTTGTAAAAGGTGCCCATTCTGGAGGAAGTTTTAAAAGCTGTGTACCGCTTATTTTTAAGTACCTCCTATTTTTTTTTTTTTTTTTTTTTTTTTTTTTTTT
>NW_016108077.1:299381-314219 GCF_001604975.1 Cebus imitator | reverse complement strand
GCGCCACCATGCCCAGCTAATTTTTTGTATTTTTAGTAGAGACGGGGTTTCACCGTGTTGACCAGGATGGTCTCGATCTCTTGACCTCGTGATCCACCCGCCTTGGCCTCAAAGTGCTGGGATTACAGGCGTGAGCCACCGTGCCTGGCGGCATCTCAGAGTTTTTATATGTCTTGGCAGTGCACCCTGTGTGTGGTTGAGGCTCCTTGTGATTGTGAGGATGGGATGCAGGAGGCAGGACAGTCCAAGGTCTGGGGTTTGGAAGCTTATTCCGTAACCCTTCTCACATTCCCTTTAGACAGTGTTTGGGAGCCCCTGGGTCACACTCCACAACTGTGCAGGCCACTAACCTCCAGCTAATGGCACCAACACAGTCTCCACTCTAGGAAGGCAGTGCTACAAAAAGAGATGGACAGACCTGAACCTAAACATTCCCAGTTTGTCAGCTGGCTCCCTAACTTTTTTTGTTCTTGGGCTTTTTCTTTATTGCTTTGGGGATTTGCTTGTTTTTAATTCTTTAGCCTAGTTTCCCTTATGGAAATGGGATCATCATTAAAGCATTTGGCTTCCTCGGAGAAACCAAGGCTAATAGTGCCTGCTCAGAACTGTTTTTGTGATCTTAGGAATGGATTAAACACCAAGTTTAGGTGTAGTAAACTTAGCAGAAATAGCAAGGCCATCTGCTTCACATATGTGTTTGAACCACAGGCTAAGAATCTCTAGAGATCTGAGTGAGAAAGATAACTGAGCCACAGAGCCTGGTGCTGCCTCCAAAGACCTGTCTGGAATATGACAGTCACCGTGCCAAACATTTTCTTCTAGTCACATGACTTTCTCCAAACTTGAAAAAATCCTGTGAAGTCAGCTTATTACCATAGTTTATCAAATTCAAGAAACCATTAATTGTAATATGCATCACTATTTTATATATTACTATTAGATTATAAACTTTATTTTCACTTAGAACTTCATTGAAAGGGCTCTTTTAAGATTTTAGACAGATTTTTATCATATTCTTATGTATATGTAAAAGAGAAAATACAAGTAAAATAATAGGTTAAGATATTCCTAAAAATATTCCCCTTTGAGAATCTAGCACTGATTAATCATTTCCCAATCCATAGTCATCAGTGTTGTCATTCATCCCTGGTACAACAATGAGGTGGGCAATTTAGCATTTGCTAAGAGTTTCACCATTGCTTCCAGGGTTTTCTTAGAACCCTTGATCTCCAGTGTATAAGGTTTTTTGTGTTTTTGTGTTTTTTTTTTCTTTTTCTGGGACAGAGTCTTACTCTGTCGCCCAGGCTAGAGTGCAGTAGTGCAATCTCAGCTCACTGCAACTTCTGCCTCCTGGGTTCAAGCCATTCTCATGGCTCGGCCTCTCAAGTAGCTGGGATTACAGGTGTGTGCCACCACACTTGGCTAATTTTTGTATTTTTAGTAGAGACGGGTTTCACCATGTTGTCCAGACTGGTCTCGAACTCCTGACCTCAGGTGATCCGCCCACCTCAGCCTCCCAAAGTGTTAGGATTTCGGGCGTGAGCCACTGTGCCCACCCAGTGCATAAGGTTTAATGCTGGTGTTTTCTTGTCTTATCAGAAAATGTCTGTAGAAGGTTTTTAGGCAAGATCTTTAAATGATTTATTGACTAAAAGTCAAAGGGTTATAATTGCCTCATCATGAAATCCCCAAGGATAGGTACGTGGCCAAGAGGCTCCCCAAGCTCAGAAATGGTAAAATGCAAAAGCAATGTGCAACTTTAGAATCCATTAAATAAAATATTACTCCTATTTTACAGATGAGGAAACAGGCTCAGAGAGGTCAAATGACTTGACCAAGGTCGCACAGCAAGTAAATACTGTGTAGCTCCACTGCTTCCCTGACTTACCTTTATGAATAGCACAGGAGCCCCCATGAGAGAGTAGCTCTCCTTTTTCTTCTTCTCTTTCTTGTTTCTAAAGAGACCCAAGTTCTATTGGTTGTAAAGCAGCAGTCTCCTGTTAAAGAAACTCTAGGGAAGACAGGAGAATGCATGTGTTTGGCAACTTTTCTGAGATGCGATTTTATGTCTTAAGCTCCTCTAGAAAACAGGTAGAAAGTGGGATAATATATTTGAAATCTCAGTGGATTAAGATGTTTTAGCCATTTGGGGTTTGGGAGGCCTTTGGAAATCCAACGAAAGCTGTGGGCCTTTTCTAGAACAGTCATGTGCCCTTGGAAGTTTGCTTTCTGAAACCAGCCCTTCCTGTTTGAGAATGTTAGCCGTGCCAAGAGGTGTAGGCAGTGCTCTAGATCACCAGTATCCAAAGGATGGTTCTGTGATCATGGAAATGTCATTAGTTATGGGTGACTGCTGTGTACTTGAAATGTGGCTGATGCAATTCAGGAACTGAATTTTTAATTTTGTTTCATTTTAATTAATTGAAATGTAAATAGTGACATGACGCTCCTAGTGGCCAGTGCAGACCTGCATTGCAGCTGACTGCACTCATGAAAATGGTTGAGGTTCTTCCTTACAGGCTGTGACCAGGTCTTTTTTTTTTTTTTAGAAATGGGACTTTATAATTTTGTAATCAAATGCATTTTTTCCTTTGATCTTGTCTGACGAGTAATGGATCTTGAGAATCTGTTCATACAATAATATGTATTATTCAGAAATGAAAGCTGAAACTCTGTGCCTCCCAAGCAGTGTTTCTTTGGGGTGTAATTATTTTCTCCCTTCTCATTGTTTCAAGGAAAACCAGCATTGGAATCAGCTGATTCAGGATGCTCAGAAGCGTGGCGCCATTATTAAGACCTGTGACAAAAACTATAGACACGATGTAACGAAGATTCTGAAACTCAAGCCTGTGCTGCAGAGAAGTCTCACTCACCCTCCTGCCATAGCCCCAGAGGTGTCCAGGCCACAGGGTGGCTTACCCAGCCCTAAGCTAGACAGTGGATTTGCTAAGACATCTTTTGCTGCCTCTCTATACCACACACCCTCCGACTCCAAGGAAGCTCCTCTCACTGTTATTTCAAAGGACCCTGAAAGACCTCCTGTTCAAGACCAACTTCGGGACCCACGACTGCTGAAGAGGATGGGCGTTGAGGTCAAAGGAGGAATATTCCTATGGGATCCACAACCCTCGAGCCCCCAGCATCCTGGAGTAACACCGCCTGCAGGAGAGCCAGGCTTCCCTGGCGTTCACCAGGACCTGGGTAACGTACTACAGCCCTCTGCTCTAGCGGCTGCTCTGAGCAGCCTCAGACCTCCTGTGCAGGGTGAACCTCCAACTGCCAGCACCGAGGCTTCCACGTGTCAGAGCAAATGTGATGACCCGGATGGGGAGCTCTGTCATAGGAGAGACGCTAGGGCTTTCAGTGAAGGGGAGCAGGAGAACTGTGGTTCTGAGACCCATTATACCAAGAGGAACTCTCGCTGGGACAAGAGGAGACTGGAGAAGGAGGAAAGCAATTCCAAGAAAAGAAAGCTTTTATAGGAAAGCCAGATGCCATGGACTAGCAGCCACAGCATACTGTCAACTGAAGATGACCAGCAGGAGGCCATCTAGATAAGCTTATTTGTTTTTCTTAAGGAGTTTGTGTGCTGTTGGAAAACATGGAGAATGCATCTTTAACACCAGAGCCTCTGGTCATCTTCAGTACTTCCTGTCATTTGCAAAAGCTTTCAGAGGGCATTGTGTATCAGTAATAATGTCCTTGAAGTCAGACTGGAAATGTTGATCTCTTACTCTTCTGTAGACAAGGAGGTCAGCCTGGAGTGAATGTTGTAAAGGTTGAAATGTATATTTGTATAGCAAATAACAAAATTCTTTTAAAATTTAATCTAGTAGACTGCCTTCCTTTCCCCTGTTTAAAATGTTAGACATTTTTCAACAGAACAAACTTTATATTAAAAAGATGGGAGGAGGGCAGGTCCTTTCAACCATTGTTACGGCAAGACAGGTGGATTTAACAGCCTAGTTTGGAATGAGCTGAGTTAGCGCTGGTGGGTGAGAAGTCTCTAGTTCTGTTTACAACAACAACAGCACTGGAGTCTGCTGGGGGACACTTCGGGCAGCACAGTTATGTTAGGTAAAGTCCTGCTGACATGGTGCATTTTTAGATGCAGTACGTTGGCCCCAGGGTATTATATTTCTGTGATGAGCTCCTTTCCTGTTTTAGTATGCACATAGTTCCCTAGCTGAAACTCCTAATCTTCTTGAAAGAGAAGAATATGGAATGAAAGAATAATTCTTGAACTATCATTCAAATGCTCCTAGCATATTGTGAGCTTTGTGTGACTGGTGAGGTACAGACATGGTTGCCAAATGCTAGATGAGCACTGGGTCAGCTGTGGAAGAATCTCCTCAGCTTGCAGATTGTCAGACAGATCTAAGTAGTTGCCCAGAAAGCCTGGGGAGCTGTGTGTTCAACATTTCCAAGGGATTCTGGTCACCAGGCAGCTTGGGAACCACTGGGGCAGGCCAACTAGAATATTTCAGGTGGGAAAGAAGCTCCCGGTTTAAAGGGTAACAAAGAGGAGTTCTGAACTGGGAGGAGAGTTGGCGACTTCCTGTGATCTTAAGAAATCATCTACCTGGTGAAAATACATGCTGTTTAGAGTATCTGATGGGTGTTTTCAGCTACTGTTAGAGGTAATAGTGCTTTTGGTGGTGGTGGGGAGGGGGATTGGCCATGGTGAATCGAGATTGAGGAGGCTCGGGACAAGTGAGCGGCTGCCTGATTTTGTCCAATTTTCTAAACATCCACACTGAATTTGGAGTCTCCTAAACATGAGACTGTATAGTTGATAGTTGTAGTAACTAGGGGTCTGCAGTGAATGCTCTGCAGCCCCTTACCTCATTTGGGGGTAGGCAAATAGCTGAAGATTCATGTGCACTATTTGACATTTTCCTTATCATCTGCTTTTTAAGCAAAAGAGGATTTTGTGTTAGAAATTCTACTTGAGCAGATTATAAAGAGCTTTTGGTTGTCAAAAGTTTGAACATTCTATTTCATTACCTGTGTCCCTCTCGCTGGTGTCTGGACATCTGACTAATGTCAACTGAACATTTCTGAAACCCAGGGAACAGGTAACTGCTTAGTCCCCACAGTCAGCCTCTGCTTCCTGTTTGGCGGTGGGGAGTTTGTCTTTGGCCATGCAGCGTGCGAAAGTTCAGGACGGGCAGGGACAGCCCCACTCTGTCTGGGTCTGGGGCTCCTATCAGCCTTTTCCATGTGCCTTTGGGAAGAAATCTCAATGTTACTTTATTTTTCTGTTATCTTGGTGAAGTGCCCGTTTTAGCAGAACACTTGTAGTGTGACCACTTAGGGAATGTGCAAACCCCTAAACTTCTACAGGGAGTCGTGGCTCAGGATGTCTCCACACTGCTTATGCTAATATTACTAACTCGTGATTTGAGAAATAAGTTTTTTCTAAAATGCATATTTCACTGCCACACACTGAACAATACTATTTCCGGTTATGTTTGATGCCTGTTCTTACATTGTGCTCACTTGTTGGTTGCCCTCTCACCGCATCTGATTATGCAAGGATTAGTAGAACAACTTCACCCTTTCAAAAAACGAGCCTGTGTCCTGTGATGGCCTCTCACAGAGGAATGCAGTTGTACCTGACATTACTTTTGAAACTTCACTTGTTCCAGTTGGTACAAGAATTTGCCGAAATTATCTCATATGTTTACTGTGGTCCCTCTCGATGTGGCTGTCAGCGCAGCATTGTTGAACAGTGTTGTTCTTTTTACAAGGTGCAAAGTGTGGCTTTTGGCACCTTTCTTCATCTTTGCCATGGCATTAGAAGAAAGTGCCCTTTCTTTCAATATTCATTATTTCAACATGAATATATGCTACTTAAAAACTTGTTTTCGTTGTATATAATTTGCCTTGGATTTATTGTGCACTTTGTTGAGTTATGTTTTTGTGAATTATCAGGAGTAAATTTGACAAGTACATGTGAATAACCTGTAAATGAATTTTATAACAAAAATGTACTGAACTATTTTTTAAAGTTGTGCAGATTAGCAATCTGTTGCTATAGCTTTGACTCTTTCTATGCTGTGAATTCATAGCTGGGATTTGGCCAACAGTAGCCCTGTTGTCTTTGTTAAACCCTAAATTTTAAGAGGAAATGGCAGAATTAAAAGCAGAAACGAGAAGACAGACATGGATTAGAAATTATGTATTACTGAAGTAAACTCCAAGGTACTAACATAATTCATTTAGCCTGCCATTTGGTTTGCTTTATGGTGAAATTACTTGGTGGGGATTTGTGTAATTCAGATATAAAAAGTTTTAGTATCCAGCCCGGCCCTCCTCCTCCCCAGCTGCTTTTGGAATCTTCTCCGTACGGTAATGAGGTGCATTGAGGCAGCTGTGGTGTCAGGTACAGACTGAAGTTTGGTCCAACAGAAGTACATGCTCACCATTAGGCTGGAATTGGGAAGGACGTGAAATAGGAGAACAGATGAACAATGACCCATGAAAGGAGCTCCCAGAGGCACTGGTGGAGGGACAGGGTATAATTGCCCTGGTCAGGGGTAATTGCTGATGGTTATAGAGTGGAACACACTTTATAAAAGCAATAACTTCCGGAAATGTAGTCAGCTTCCCCACGCTTGTGCCTGTTAAAAGGCACTTGACCTCAGCCTCCGTGTCTCATTCTGTACCCAGAGCATGTGCACGCAGCCCACTTGGCCTGCTTGGCTCGTTCAGTATGCATATACAAATGACCAGGGAGGGTGAAATGGTGTGTTTGGGAGTTACTGGAAATAATAAATTTGCCAAATGACCAGGCGAGAAATGAGTGCTGCATGGTAGTCATTCATGGAATTTGTTAACTGCAGCAGCCTTCGCAATGGTTTTTCAAGTCACCAGACATCTCTCTCGTGATACGTCCACCACGCGCAGTTCCTGGGTTTCACCATTCATTGTTTAAGGAATAAATAATTCAGGGAGGAAACTAAAATTTAGCCTCAGCTTAAATAGAATTGATAGTGTTGTACAGCACCACAAAGGCAGTTTCTGTACACAAGGGATCCCTCCATGACTCAAAAGACCTGAGTTATTGTCACCGTGTCCTGTACAGAAGGAGTTTGCCAAGTCAAGTGGCAGAGATGGCATTTGTAGTTTGGGTGTTTGGAACCGCGGGAGGAGGAACTCTGCGTTGCTGTCCTGTCAGCTCAGCAGACACAGTTGCCTTTGTTTTCAAGCAGCATCACCACAGAATTGTCAGGTTGGGAGTTTTCAACCTTAGGGATGCACAATGCGCTCACCTGGGGAGCTTTTTAAAAAGTCTGGTTGCCCAGGTCCATCCTAGCATTGCTGATTTAGTGGTTTTGGGATGCAGCCCTTCGTATTTTTGTGGTTTTTGTTGTTATTTTATTTTTTGTGAGATGGAGTTTTGCTCTGTCACCTGGGCTGAAGTGTAGTGACGCAATCTCAGCTCACTGCAACCTGCGCCTCCTGGGTTCAAGCAATTCTCCTGCCTCAGCCTCCCAAGTAGCTGGGAGCGCAGGCGCCCACCACCACACCCAGCTAATTTTTGTATTTTTAGTAGAGGTAGGGTTTTGCCATGTTGGCCAGGCTGGTCTCAAACTCCTGACATCAGGTGAGCCACCTGCCTTGGCCTCCCAAAGTACTGAGATCACAGACATGAGCCATTGTGCCAGACCAGGCCCTTGGTTTTTTAACCTTTTTTTTTTTTTTTTTTTTTTTTAAGTTTTTAGGCCAGGCATGGTGACTCACACCTTTAATCCCAGCACTTTGGGAGGCCGAGGTGGGTGGATCACCTGAGGTCAGGAGTTTGAGACCATCCTGACCAACAAGGTGAAACCCCATCTCTACTAAAAATGCAAAAATTAGCTGGTTGTGGTGGCGGGTACCTGTAGGGAGACAGAGACAGGAGAATCGCTTGAACCCTGGAGGCAGAGGTTACAGTGACCAGAGATTGCACCACTGCACTCCAGCCTGGGCATGAAGTGAGACCCTGCCCCCCTCCCAAAAATTTTTTTTTCATCTGATTGCAATTGCTTTTTTTTTTTTTTTTTAACTCAGGTTTTAAAAAAAATCACTCCCAGGTCATTCCATTGAGCAACCAGCATGGGAGCCTGGCTCTTTTAAGGTCAGGAGGAAAGAGAAACCCCAGGAGCCCAGAAGGGATCATGTGTTCCTTCTTCAGCACCTCATCTCCGGGTGCCCTGGACGAGGTGTTCAGAAGAGAGGTTTCCAAGGGCAGCAGAGCAGGGCCAAGAGAAGGTAAATAAAACAGCTCAGGTGACTCCTGACACCATTGGAAGGGAGAAGGGAGGAGGCTCCTCAAGTCTAGGAAGAGCTGGCATGATGAATCAGTGTGGCCAATGAGGTCTCAGGCCATCAGTCTTGAGATGTTCTCCGGCCCCCAGCAATGAGATGCCAGAATAGCTGCTCCCTAAGCAAGACAATGCAGTGCTAGCGCTGAGTTCAAGGAACCCATGGTGCACAGAGTGAGTGCTTGTCTGCAAGGCTTCTGCTCTCCCTGTGCCTCATCTCAGCTCTCCCATAAAGCCCATGATGTACACACTATCATTCCCATTGCACAGATTTTAAAACAGGGTTACATCAGTGAAATGGTTTGCTGAGGATGAGCTAGCTAAGAACTAGCAAAGCTGCAGTTCCTAACTCAGTTCTTGTTACCTAAAAACCCTTGCTTATAGTTGTTACAGTAAGTACCCAAGCAAGACAGAATGCCAAGCTGGCCATGCTGCTACAGAAACAGGCCTTCAGGGGGTGGGCAGATGGGGTTACCTGGAAAGGAAGCTGGAGATTGCCGTAGTGCCACCACTGGCATTGGCCATGGGCCATTCATGGCCTCCGCGGGTTGCCCTTTCTTTGCCTGAAAATAGTAGTTGGGGTTTGAGTTCTCTTCTGATTTTTTTTCACCAATAACTTCCAAAATTCCAGTCCTTCTCGGGGGTTCTGGAAAGGAAGGGACAAGAGTGTAGTGGGTTTATAATTTGTCAACCTCAGCAGGATCCATTGCTAAAACTCCTATATTTTCCTTTAGAGTGGGCCACAGGAGACATTGTGAGATTTGGAAGCCAGAAATGCAGCAGCCCTATTCTCATGCTCGGGAAGTTGCCACAGGGACACCAG
The DNA here is from genome assembly GCF_001604975.1 of Cebus imitator. Lineage (NCBI taxonomy): Eukaryota > Metazoa > Chordata > Mammalia > Primates > Cebidae > Cebus > Cebus imitator. Next base: position 305,084 of record NW_016108077.1, on the reverse strand, counting down.
GCACTACTGTGGCAGCTCCTGGCTATTGTCATGTATCTGCAGGCCTGTTAGCATGGGGCAGCAGCCAGGCCTGCAGCTAGGGCTCCTTCCTGCCAAAGGGGTGTCTGACTCTCCTTGCTCTCCCCACCTTACACCCATTTTCTTTTCTCAATTACCCACCCACAGCCTCCCAGCTTCAGCATCAGACTTGTCCCATTGCCCTCCCATTTTGATTTGACGGTCATCATATATATTATAGCTACATACATTTTTAAGTTCATAATATATAAACATAATTTTTGTGCTCAACAGTCATACAGATTTTAAAAGGAAAAAATATATATATTTACCCAGCTATTTAACATGTCTGTAGATTTTCTGTTATTCCTGGTGTTCCCAGTTGCCTTCTGGAATCATTTCCCGTCAGCCAGAAGTATGTATTTTAGAGGGAGTCTGCTGTCAATGAATCTTCTTAGTTTTCCTTCATCTGAGAATGTTCTTTATGCCCCCTTGTCCAAAATATTCCTTAAGGAATATTTTGCTGGATATACATTTCTGGGTTGACAGTGCTTTTCTCTCAGTACTTTAAAGGTGTTGCCCCCTGTCTTCTGTTCCCACCATTCCTGATGAGAAATCCAGTCAATCAAATAATTATTCCCCTGTGCTGTGGACTGAGTGTTTGCATTTGCCCAAAATTCCTATGTTCAAAGTTAATCCCCAACGCAATAATAGTGAGAGGTAGGACTCAGCATATTCTGCCTGTTTTAAACCAGCTACTACATCTGCATAAATCCCCAGTGGGGACTCTGTAGAGGGGCTGCAATCACTCATTTCCCCTCCACCCCACCCTAGTAGAGGTTATCTGTGGGGGCTCTGCCCCTGTGACAGGCTTCTGCCTGGACACCCAGGCTTTTCCATACATCCTCTGAAATCTAGGTGGAGGCCTCCTAACTCTTGCACTCTGTATATCTACATGCTTAATTAACATCACATGGAAGGCTTCTAGGCTTACTGTGGCTTGTCTCTGACTTGTGCTTTTCAGAGTGATGGCATGAGGCCAGGCATGGTGGCTCGCACTTGTAATCCCAGCAATTTGGGAGACTGAGGCAAGTGGATCGCTTGAGGTCAGGAGTTTGAGACCAGCCTGGCCAACATAGCAAAACCCTGTCTCTACCAAAAATACAAAAATTAGCTGGGCATGGTGGCACATGCCTGTAATTCCAGCTACTCAGGAGGCTTAGGCATGAAAATCGCTTGAACCCAGGAGGCGAAGGTTGCAGTAGGCCAAGATTACACCACTGCACTCCAGCCTGGGTGACAGAGCAAGGCTCTGTCTTAAAAAAAATAAAAAATAAAAGAAAAAAGTGGTGGCATGAGCAGTTTCTGTGGCCCTTTGAGCTGAGGCTGTAGCCAGAGCAGCCAGAATACAGGGAGTAGCGTCCTGAGGCTGTGCAGAGCAGCAGGGCCCTGGGCCTTGTCCATGAAACCATTCTTTCTTCCTAGGTCTCTGGTAGAAGGAAGGCCTCTGAAATGCCTTCAAGGCCTTTTTTGCACTGGCTTGGCTAATGGCACTTGGCTCCCTTTTAGTTATGCCCATTTCTCTAGTAAATGGTTGCTTCACAGCGTGCTTAAATTCCTCTCCCAAAAGAGCTTTTTCTTTCTCTGGCACACAGCCAGGCCACAAATCTTCCAAACTTTTACACCAAGCTTTCTGTTTAAATTTCAACTTTATTTCTTTGCCCCCACATTGAAGCATGGGCTGTTAGAAGCAGCCAAGCCACATCGCAGACGCTTTGCTGCTTAGAAATTTTCTCTGCCAGATACCCTCACCATTCTCCAGGTCAAACTTCCCCAGAGACTGTGGGCACGGACAGAATGCAGACAAGCTCCTTGCTAAGGCATAACATGCGTGACCTTTGCTCAGGTTCCCAGTAAGTTCCTTATTTCCGTCTGAGACCTTGGCAGCCTGGACTTCACTGCCTGTAACACTATCAGCACTTTGGTTACAACAATTTAACTGGTCTCTATAAAGTTCCAAACTTTCCCTCATCTTCCTGTCTTCTTCTGAGCACTCCAAACTCTTCCAACTCTGCCTGTTACCCAGTTCCAAAGTCACTTCCACATTTTCAGGTATTTTATAGTAATGCCCCACTGCTGGTACCAATTTTCTGTATTAGGCAATTCTTGCTGCTGTAAAGAAATACCTGAGATGGGGTAATTTATAAGGAAGAGAGGTTTAATTGTCCCATGGTTCTGCCGGCTGTAAGGAAGCATAGCACCAACATCACTTGGCTTCTGGGGAGGCCTCAGGGAGCTTTTACTCATGATGGAAGGTGAAGCAGGAGTGAGAGAGGAAGAGAGAGAGGTGACGGAGAGGTGCTACACACTTTTAAATGACCAGATCTCGTGAGAACTCACAAAGACAGCACCAAGCCATGAGGGATCCACCCCCATGATCCAAACACCCCCCACCAGGACCCACCTCCAGCACTGAAGATGATGATCCACCATGAGATTTGGGTGGGGACAAACGTTCAAACTATACCATTCCACCCCTGCCTCCTCAAATCTCACGTCCCTCTCACATTGCAAAATACAAATATACCTTCCCAATAGTCCCCCAAAGTCTTAATTAATTTCGTCATTAACTCTAAAGTCCAAAGTCTCATTCAAGACAAATCCCTTCCACCTATAGCATGTAAAATCAAAAGCAAGTTATTTACCTCCAAGATACAATGGGGGTATAGGCACTGGGTAAATATTGCCATTTGAAAATGGAGAAAGCCATAAGAAAAGGGCTGCAGGTCCCATGTGAGTTCAAAACCCAGCAAGGCAGTCATGAAATCGCAAAGCTCCAAAATAATCTCCCTTGACTCTATGCCCCACATCCAGGGCACACTGGTATGAGGGATGGGCTTCCAAGGCCTGGGACAGCTGTGGCTGTGCAGCATTCATCCCCTATTGCTGCTGTCACAGGTTGTTGAGTGCCTGTGGCTTTTCCAGGAGAAGGTGCAAGCTGTCAGTGTATTTGCTGTTCTGGGGTCTGGAGAGTGGTGGCCCCCTTCTCACAGCTCCACTAGGCAGTGCCCCAATGGAAACCCCACATTTCCCCTCCACCCTGCCCTAGTAGAGGTTCTCTGCGACGACGCTGCCCCTGAAGCTGGCTTCTGCCCGGACACTCAGACTTTTCCATATATCCTCTGAAATCTAGGTGGAGTGAGCCAAGCCTCCTTAACTCTTACACTCTGTGCACCACAGGCTTAACACCACTTGGAAGAGGCCAAGGCTTATAGCTTGCAACCTCTGAACCAGTGTCCTGAGCTATAGCTGGGATCCTCTGAGCCAAGGCTGGAGTTGGAGTGGCCTGGATGTGGGGAGTGGGATCTCAAGGCTACTAAGGTGACAAGGCTACTCTGGGCCAAGCCCATGAAAAGCCATTCTTCTCTCCTAGGCTTCTGGGCCTGTAATGGGAGGGGCTGCCGAGAAGGTCTTGGAAATGTCTTTCAGGCCTTTTCTCCACTGACTTGGCTATTACCACTTGGATCCATTTTAGTTTTGCAAATACCTCTAGCAAGCGGTTGCTCTAGAACCTGCTTGAATTCCTCTCTTGAACAAGGTTTTTCTTTCTTTGCCAGATGGCTAGACTGCACATTTTCCAAACTTGTATGCTTTGCTTCATTTTTAAATATAAATTCCAACTCTGAGTCATTTCTTTGCTCCTGCATCTGAGCATAGGTTGTTGGAAGCAGCCACACCCCTTCTTAAACACTTTGCTGCTCAGCAATTTCTTCCACCAGATACCCCAGATCATCACTCTCAAATTCAAATTCCTACAGATCTCTAAAGCATGGATACAATTCTGCCAAGTTCTTTGCTAAGGCGTAACAAGAATGACCTGTGCTTCAGTTCCTAGTAAGTTTCTCATTTCCATCTGAGATCTTGGGAGCCTGGACTTCACTGTCTATACCACTATCAGTATTGGGGTTACAACCATTTAACCCATCTCTAAGAAGTTCCAAACTTTCCTTCACCTTCCTCTCTTCTTCTCAGCCCTCCAAACTCTTCCAGCCTCTGCCTGTTACCCAATTCCAAAGCTGCTTCTGCATTTTCATGTATTGTTCTAGAAATGTCCCAGTCCTTGATACCAATTTTCTGTATTAGGTCATTCTTGCATTGCTATATAGAAATACTGAGACTGAGTCATTTATAAGAAAAAAGGGTGATTTGGCTCACATACTAGCGACTGTAGAGGAAACATAGCACTGGCATCTGCTTCTGGGGAGGCCTCAGGAAGCTTACAATCATGACAGAAGAGGAAGGAGGAGCAGGCATCTCACACGGCAGAGCCAGAGCAAGGGAGAGAGTAGGGGGAGGTGCTACGCACTTTTAAAGAACCAGATCTCATGAGAACTCACCATGGTGAGGACAGCACCTTGAAACGTGAGGGATCCGCCCCCCTGATCCAAACACCTCCCACAAACACTAAATGTGGCAGTGACAGATCACGAAGAAGCAAACTCCTCCTGTTCGTGGACAGCAGGTGGGAGCCAGTGCTCTTACATTTTTTTTTTTTTTTTTTTTTGAGACAAGAGTTTCACTCTTGTTGCCCAGGCTAGAGTGCAATGGCATGATCTTGGCTCATCACAACCTCCATCTCCTGGGTTCAAGCGATTCTCCTGCCTTAGCCTCCTGAGTAGTTGGGATTACAGGCACCCGCCACCACACCCTGCTAATTTTTGCATTTTTAGTACAGACGGGGTTTCACTGTGTTGGCCAGGCTAGTCTCGAACTCCTGACCTCGTGATCCACCCGCCTCAGTCTCCGAAAATGCTGGGATTACAGGCGTGAGCCAGCATGCCCAGCAGATCTTTTACTTTTTAAGGGAATAAATGAAGAAAAACAGACACAATTGGAGCCCCGTGGCATGCTCCCTCCCCCTCTCCCTTTGCAGAAGTGACAGGAGCCTGAGACATCACTGCATATGTGCTCGGCCATCACGTTCGCTTTGCGTGTTTTTAGCTCTCATATGAAAAGTGTTATACTGCGTCCCCATTTCTGTGACATGGATTTTTCCACTCAGCGTTGTGTTTTAAAATTTGTCCATCAGGATTCATATGGCTCTGATGTGGTTCTCAGTTGGGAATTCTCCCTCAGGGGGACATTTGACAATGTGTTATGATATCTGGTCACAGCGGGAGGATGCTGTAGCATCTCGTGGTAGAGGCCAGGGGTGCTGCTGAGCATCCTTTGATGTGGAGGACGGTCCCCACAACAGGGTTATCCAGTCCCAAGTGCCAGCCCGGCTCCGGGTGAGGATTCCTCTCCAGTCCGCTCGTTGGAAGTGCTAGAGAATGTTCCAGCATGGGAGCGGGCCGCACATCCAACTTCTCGGTCCCGGGCATTTGGGTTGTTTTCATTTTTCACTATTTTACTACTTTGGTAATCACTCTTGGCCAGGCATGGTGGCTCACACCTATAATTCCAGCACTTTGGGAGGCCGAGGCAGGCAGATCACAAGGTCAGGAGTTCAAGACCAGCCTGGCCAATATGGTGAAACCCTATCTCTACTAAAAATAGAAAAATTAGCTGGACATGGTGGCGGATGCTTGTAATCTCAGCTACTTGGGAGGCTGAGGCAGGAGAATCGCTTGAACCTGGGAGGCAGAGGTTGCAGTGAGCCAAGATAGCGACATTGCCCTCCAGCCTGGAGGACAGAGCGAAGCT
>NW_016108077.1:297457-299365 GCF_001604975.1 Cebus imitator | reverse complement strand
TTTTTTTTTGGTAGAGTTTCACTATTGTCTCCCAGGCTAGGGTGCAATCTCGGCTCATTGCAACCTCCGCCTCCTGGGTTCAAGTGATTCTTCTGCCTCAGCCTCCCAAGGAGCTGGGATTACAGGCATGCACCACCACACCCGGCTAATTTTTTGTATTTAGTAGAGATAGGGTTTCACGATGTTGGTCAGGCCGGTCTCCAACTCCTGACCTCTAGTGATCCACCTGCCTCAGCCTCCCAAAGTCCTGGAATTACAGGCGTGAACCGCTAGGCCCAGCCAAACTTATAATTTTCTAATGTATTGTTTTCTCAATGTGTCAGCTAAAATTCATTGGCTGACATTCTTTTCAAAAGAAGGGACCCTGGCCAGGCGCAGCAGTTCATGCCTGTAATCCCAGCACTTTGGGAGGCCGTGGCAGGTGGATCACGAGATTGAGATCGAGACCATCCTGGCCAACATGGTGAAACCCCGTCTCTACTAAAAACACAAAAATTAGCCAGGCACACACCTGTAATCCCAGCTATTCAGGAGGCTGAGGCGGTAGAATTGCTTGAACCTGGGAGGCGGAGATTGCAGTGAGCTGAGATCATACCACTGCACTCCAGCCTGGGCGAGAGAGCGAGACTCTGTCTCAAAAAAAAGAAGAAGGGATCCCCACTGTCCTCCTCCCCAAACCCCAACTCCTTTTGAATATTGCTACGGTCCCATGATTTCCTTTAAAAAATCAATGTGGTGTAATAACTCAGTACTGTTGTTATTCTTTCTTATACTCCAATGATTCCAAATTGGTCACCGGGAGCCAGGTCAGCCAGCCCCTGGGCTTGGATGCATTCTGTTTATTTTTGGGGCTTCTCCTTGCCTGTGGAATGAGATCTTCTTCCAAGTTCTCCAAGATGTTCCAGGCTTTCCTTGCACATTCTTTGCCCAGCCATGGTCAGGAGTTCGAGACCAGCCTGACCAACATGGTGAAACCCCATCTCTACTAAAAATACAAAAGTTAGCCGGACATGGTGGCAGGCACCTGTAGTCCCAGCTGCTCGGGAGGCTGAGGCAGGAGAATCGCTTGAACCTGGGAGGCAGAGGTTGCAGTGAGCCAAGATAGCGACATTGCCCTCCAGCCTGGAGGACAGAGCAAGACTTTGTCTCAAAAAAAAAAAAAAAAAAGAAATTCTCAATATTAATCCTTCTTGTATCACATAGATTTCCAATATTTTTTCTTGGTTTGTGGCTTGTGCTTTTTTACTGATGGCTTTTGTTGTACAGAAGGTTTTTATTTAATTTCAGTTCATTTCATTTTTGAGATTAAGTCTCACTCTGTCGCCCAGGCTGGGGTGCAGTGGCATGGTCTCGGCTCACTGCAACTTCTGCCTCTCAGGTTCAAGAGATTCTCGTGCCTCAGCCTCCCGAGTTTCTGGGATTACAGGCACCTGCCACCACACGTGGCTAAGTTTTACGTATTTTTAGTAGAGACGGGGATTTCACAATGTTGTCCAGGCTGGTCTTGAACTCCTAACCTCAAATAATCTACCTGCCTCAGCCTCCCAAAGTGCTGGGATTACAGGCATGAGTCACCATGCCCAGCTGGCTTTTACTTTAATGTAGTTGAATTAATCAATCTCCTAAGCATTTTAAAGCCTCACTTTTCTCATTTATGTATTTAACCACGTGAATTTATTTTTGGTCATAGTATGTGGAAGGGATAGAATTTTTCTCCTCACTTATAAATGCAACCACATCAGTCTAGCTCTATTAATAGTCATTCAACATTTTTTGTTTCTTTTTTTTTTTGACCTCCGTTTCCGACCTGGGCCAGTTCACCCCTCCTTAGGCAACCTGGTGGTCCCCTGCTCCCAGGAGGTCATCATATTGATGCCGAACTTAGTGCAGACACCCAATTGGCATAGC